>NC_056745.1:890230207-890406975 GCF_019279795.1 Protopterus annectens
CAAACATATAACTGCAATACTCACATTCTGCTCCTAAGTCTTGAACCTTCTCCACCATTCAGTTGGCTTGTCTCCACAAGTCTTGTTGTAAGAGGTAGTAGCTCACACAACTCCAGGATGTCTTCCTCACAAGTGAAGGAAAGGGCCAACTTCCGCATGGACTACTCATTTATAAGACTGTGTTGCCATGACTTTGGCTATTGGAAGAACTACATAGTTGCTCTGCATGCAGTTAGCAAGTGGGGAACCCCAGTAGGTGTACAGGCCATCACCTGGTCATAAGCATCACCTACAAAAGCCATGCTGCCACCTATTCAAACCAGCTCTATCCCTGTATAGCACAGAAAGAGAGAGAGAGAGAGAGAGAGAGAGAGAGAGAGAAAGAGAGAAATAACAAATTAAACATAAAGTAGAAAAAAGAAGAAAGAAAAAAATGTAAGTGGAACATGTAAGCAAGTAATTGGATGTAGTACTCAGTCTGTAATAATAGGAAATATGATTTGGAGGAATACATGTCCCAACAGGACTTGCTGTACTAATGTCCTGCTAAACAGCTGCTATGGCCATATCATCTGACTGTCTCTGCAGTGGGAGATATCATAGATATACATTTCAAATGTAGAGATCTTCACAGAATGTCCACATTTTACCATCATATATTTTTGTCTGTTCCTCCTGAAATCTGTAATTTTCTGGCAAATAGCTGAGGATTGAAGTCATCAAGTAATGACAAACACTTGAGTTTAAGACTCCACATCGTTAAGAATATTCACTGTAATGCAAAATGTATCATTCTACAAATGACCTGTTTGTAACAGGAATATTTAAAGTATGTCCCTATTTATCCCACCATCATTTTAGGCTTTGTCCAGATGTGATGGTCTGGGAGGTTGTGAGGTAGGATCACATCTCAGGAGCCTGACTTACCCTGGGAAAAGACAGCTCGTATATGACAACTGCAGGGGTGTCTGTCAAACAGTTGTGACTGTGCCACTGCTAGGCCAGTTAATGGGATGTTTTCCATATCCATGTTATCTGTGATTATGAGTATGACACATGCTTGCCTTGTAAAGCTAAGAGACCTATAGAGGGCATGTGCATAGTAAAGCACTGTTGCAGATGTGTGTTGAACTGCATGTGATATATTGAATTAATAACATTCAACTGTACAGTGTTCTGCTGGACTATAAGCACATTTGTTACTGATATCTGTAGTTACATACACATATACCTGTGTTATGTCAGCCAAACCATTGGCAGGTCTGTGAGCAATGACATTGTAACATAATAGCCTTCTTATGACTGTTGGACATCTTCCAGTTATCATGGTGATGTCAAACCCTACTGTGCAATTAATGTACTAACATATGGTACAGCTATATTACTACAGTATCAATACTGATGTCCCTTTTGACACCCATTTATATGTGCCATTGTCCAGACGTACTGCTGTAACAGGTTGGGAAGTATGATTGAGCAGCAAGACTGTAAATACAGTGTGCCATGGTAACATACAACAGAAATGTATACCAGGTATCCCCTGAGCACATGTATGTATGCATATGTTCAGCTGGAAGGCACAAAACTAATCACATGTGTTTCAAGCATTCAGGTACATAGGTTGTACATGTTGCACATGTGTACAATATCAGTGTCAGGGCATACAACAGACATCATTGTGTACAGATAGTGGTTGTTGCAGTGACCTGACACTGATATGGGTACTAGAGTAGGCATGATATTCAGGTATAAATCAGAGAAGTGTCCACCTCTGGTATGACCCTCTGTCCATATGGATATTCCAGACATATCTGTACACAGGACTGTACAATGGTTTAACCTGCTGCATATGAGGCATATGCTATTACCACACTATATAAGGTAACGACAGTGGGAGGTGATCACCAGACGTGTATGGTATACACATCAAAATGGTATAAGCTACACAAGATGTGATCCTCATAGACACACACAAACAGTTGCCAGAATGAGAATTAGAGCTGTTGCCTATCTAGGAATTCCCAGTAAAATGCCACACAGTTATCAGACACACCACAAAGCTTATACATTCCCACCCTCCCAAAGATACTTCTAAGCTGGATGACATCAACAGGTCTACTAAACTGGAGAGAAGTGTAAAGGGTAGTAAACAGGTCAAAATTGGTATGAGCCAGACAATACATGATTCACACACACACACACACACACACACACACACACACACACACACACACACACACACACACACACACACACACACACACACACTTGCCAGTATTGGGATGAGAACTCCTGCCTAGCTAGATATGTCTACCATAGTGTTACATAGTTAATGCATGTGCTACAGAGCTTACTTAACTTCCCCATGGCCAAAGCTGCTGATAACTGCACAGCTGTGGTAAAGTATTACAGGTGGCAGACAGTCTGCCTTCTGTTCCACCCATACATCATGCTAGTTCTTTCTGCCTTGCACTTCAACTAGCGTTATGTCTTGGCACTTCACCAGGTTATTTTATCAAGAAGTGTGACACACCTGGGAGCTGTCAGCAGTACTCGTTCATCACAGATGTAGCCCCAATATTTACTAGTTATGTCCACCTTTCCTGGCATGTTTGAAGGGAGGTTATCTGTGCTTTCACCCATTAACCTGGTGCTCTTGTCCATTCTGAGGCACTGTTGCAAAATAGCCCCAGTACTTACTAGTAATGTCAACCCCTCCTGGCATGTTTGAAGGGCGGTTATCTGTGCTTTCACCCATTAACCTGCTGCACTTGTCCATTCTGAGGCACTGTTGCAACTGCATCATGTACACAGACAACCCTCCCCTCTAAACTACAAACACCGAGACCTGTGAGGGTTACCCACATATCACTCAATGTGGACATATGCACTCTCCACAAAGACTGGACTAGCAGGTCAAGAGGATAAGATCAACACCTGCACCACAACATGTGGAACATGTAACTCACCATGACGCCCACTTTGACAGCCATGACATACAGTGAAAAGCCACACACCCACCTTCCCAGAGGCACTCAATGGACATTTACCCAAACAGCACAGACCAGCCAAGACAGACACCCACTCAGACACAGTGACATGGCACATGCCAAGGGACCCATATTTAACGTACACAGTGTGCCCCTCAACCTAAGCTCCTAAGGCTAGCCACCTTGCACAATACAGTGATCATGGGTAACTCAATACTGAGACACACACATCCCACTCACTAATTTGAATATCGAGCAGGTAACAGCCAAATATCTATCACATGCCAGCATCCAACACATGACACATCCAGTCATGGCACTCCACAACTACTACGAGTATCACTCTTTATCCATGTGGGTGTGAATGACTTGGGACACACCTCCCTTGAATACATGACAAGAGACATGGTTGAACTCTCTGATTATGTGGTCAAGGCAGGTGTGACAGTAGCCCTGGGCAGTGTACCGCTGAAACCCAGAATGATGCTGTGGTACTATCAACAGATTATTGACTGCAACATTGGCTTACATGTTATGTGTTATTCTCAGGAGATCCAGTACCTCTATGCTTGGGATGACATGATTAACAGAACCCAATGACTTGCCATGGATGTCCTACATCTGTCACTGCTGGGTTTCCAGGTACTGGCTAAGTGTCTTGCCATCCCTATGATGCCTTATTAGGCAGTGTTCCTAATGTTATTACCACCTTAGCAGCTACACATGTATGCAATCTGAGGGTCATGCTGCTCAACAGTAGACATCTAACTGTCAGGATGCAGTCACTCATAGTAGTCATTGGAGTGGAGGACACATGTCTGCTGTAATGCAGAGATGGTTCACAGCAGCAGACAGCAGACCTGAAGTATCAGGCTATGCTGCACTCCACAGCTGTCAGCCCCCAAACATGGACTACACCACACCTCCAAAGGTGGTGTTGTCCCCATATTCTTTATGGCTAGGAACACCTCCAGACTAGTATCCCATCATAATGCATTGGATATACTTCTGGTAGAACTGCTTTGAGGTAATAGTGCAATCCAGACCATAGCCTGCTATGGATCTACATCTATGTCCTTAGACTGTCAATGCACATTCCTCAACACCCTGCCATGTATGATGGTCCAACGTAACACTGACAGAGTATGAGTCTTCAGCTACCACTCCATCACCTGGGGAAAGTAGCCATGGACCAGTACAGTGGCCCAACACTTCTGGGATTCATCATTTCCATTGCCCTGAACCAACTCATACTGACCCCTGGTAGAGGATGCAACAACCTTGACCTATGCTGACCACTTAAATGTGGGAGTGTTGCTCATCCACAGATGTCAATCCTTGCATGGTGAGATTCACACAGGCTGTAATCAACATGTAAGCCACACCCTCCACAAAGGTAGCCATCTTGCTAAACCTCTCCAAATCTGACATTGCAGCCATGAAAACAGGGGTGGATGTCTTCACTGCACCCATGGCAATGGGAAATAGCTGCATGACTGTGGAATCATACACATAGGCACTGCACAAACAGATACGTGAATGCATAGTACTAGCCAGAGACAACAGAACCCAGACACTGTCCTCCAAACACTGGGAGACAATGTGATAGTCCCCTACCATTACTAAAGTGTACATCAGAAGAAGGACACTGTTGCAGAGAAAGGTGGTGCCCCCTGACTGTTGTACTCCCTTATTAGCCTCAAACACAACTTTGGAGCCCTCATGGAAAACCCCACAGGCATCTGTGACAGCAGATATGCAGCAGACACTGACAGTCACAACAGCCTTTGATAGTTACATCAACAACCCCCACAGCATTAAACACAAATGCTGTGAGTTACTGCACAAAGCTAATACATATCCTGAGGCAACAGATATTGGCCACAGTCTTGGCAACACATTCAGTGCCAGCTTTACTCCTCTCCCCCACCACAAGTGAAGTGCTGAGTGAATGTGTTCTCACATGCTGTATCCCATTTCCATTCTAGGCATCTCTGTGTCACCAGGATGTAGCCCTGCAGCAAGACCACAGGGTATGGAAGTGTGGTAACACATCCACCATGTCATAGGCAGGGTACAGTATGTACACAGAAATCCTCGGTGTGTAACACAGTGATTGCATATGCCTCACAGATTATAGGGCTGAGGGTTGTACATAGGTTGATTTACTACATCTGTTGTGGAATGGAGAATGGTAAGTGTTGTGGTTTGGACACACCTCCGATTGCTAATAACCACAGCCAGAGGGGATATTCATCAACCAAACACATTGAGATTACTATACACATACACACACACACACACACACACACACACACACACACACACACACACACACACACACACACACACACACACACACACACACACACACACACACACACACACACACACACACACACACACACACACACACACACACACACACACACACACACACACACACACTTGCCAGAACTGAGATCAATAGGTTTATTGCTTCATAGGTGTGAAGTAGGTGAATGGGCCTGAAGGCTCTACAAGGTTAGCCCAAGGGAATAGCTTGGCATCAGGCCACATGAAAATAGTCCTCAGTATGGCTCAGGAGTATAGTCACTGGATTGGCCCCCAGGGGAGGGTATTGTATTCCCCATCCACTTATCCAGATTTTTGTTGTGGGTGGCCAGTGATGTGCACTGCTTCACATGTATGTGATTTATATTTCATAACATGGACAGTGTATGGGTTGTGCACATGTCCCACATGCATGTTTTTTGAAATGTGGAAGTGTGCTTGAGGTCTCTGGGGCATGTTGTGTGGACAGACTGGTATCTTCAGAAGTAGCATTCCTGACCTTGTTTGGTGAGACCTGGCTATGTGAATGAGGTAGTGATTGCACCTACATAGACTTTATGATACTGGGATTCATTGGAGTTATTGGCGTCTGTCCATACAGGGCATGGTTATAAGGCATGGCATTCCCTTTGTGGGGTACATTTGCAGACTCTACAGTTGTCGCAGGTGTCCAGTGGGGGACATGGCAAAAGAGCCACTGTACACATTGATTGGGCTACTCAAGGGAATGGAACAGGGTGTCATGTCCTTTAACTTGCTGGATAACACACACTCAGGAGATGTAACACATCAAAGTACTTTCTTATGTCAGTGGCACTGTTGTGGTCAACAGGCATGTAGTCCACTGCAATCACACCATGGGTACTATCTGTGAGGCAATTTTCAGGAGAATTACCAGTATAGTGTTTGCTGCCTAGCCAAGTGTGTTTGTGTATGATTTGTGGGTGGAGAGTGGTCTCTGAGTATTAGAAGGGTTGCCTATATTGTTCACTCATCCATACTGTCACATAGTCATTGCACATGGCACTAGACATTTAAGGCTGTGGATTGTCTACACCAACCTCTATGGAGTTTGATAAATGTTGGCCTTGTAATGTGGACATTGGGATATATACTAGGTCCTCAATATAATAATTTAGCAAAATCCAACCCCCAATGGATCCTGTTATTACATAATCACAGCAACACCCACCCACACACACACACACACACACACACACACACACACACACACACACACACACACACACACACACTCTTGCCAGTACTGCATTTCAAATCCCTACCTAGCTATGTATTGCTATGCATTTATTGCACGTGCCACAGACCTTATAGGATGGATGTTGTCCCAAGGTACTTCTAAGGTGAGGAACATCACCAGCCCTTGTAAATATTGGCATTATATGCAGTGGGTGAGAGATTTCACAAAATCTTTGACCCTACACACATTTGCCAGGAGTGAGGTTCAAACCTCTATCTAACTATGCTTTCAGACCATTATGGTTATGCATTTACCACATTCACCACTGACCTTAGACAGTTTAAGATTGCCAACAGGTACTTCTAAGATGAATGATATCTGCAGGACTGCCAAAGTCAGGCACTGAGAAGTGTACTGGGTGTAAATGGGGCCAAAATCTTTCAAGTACGGACATACATATGTGCACACACACACACACACACAAGCACTGGTCAGGAATGAGATTCAAACCCCTACCAATGCAGTTATTGCTACTACATTGTTCCACATTTATCACACGTACCACAAAGAGTATATGTAAAGCATTGTCCAAACATACCTCTAAGGTGAGTGACATCAGCAGCAGTGCCAAAGATGGGTACGGGAAGTGTAGCAAGTGTGAATGACCACAAAGTCAGGTCAGTACAAAGACAAACACACTCTCTCACACAAACACACACATTTTAAGAAGTGCCAGCATTAGAACTCCTACCTAACTAGTTTGCTATGCTATAGTGCTACACAGTTATCACAAGGGCCACAGAGCTTACTTGTTGGAGAAGCGTCCAAAGATATCTTTAAAGGTGAGTGACATCAGCAGCAATGCTAAAGAAGGGGTAAGGGAAGTGTCGTAAGTGTGAATGACCACAAAATCAGGTTTTGACAAAGGGACACTGTTAGAAAAATATGTATTAATGTGTGTATGCTTAATGCCAAATTAATAATCAAGTATTTTAATACGTTTTTCATTCTATTTTTCATGTACTGTGTTATACAAATTGAGTTTCATATGAGACTGAAAAAGATGCTTTTTTGAAGACTGCAGTAAGCTTTCAAAAAATTGCAAGTTGCCCTCTGACCTAGTAACTGCTAGCACAGCAATATTCTTGTTTATGACTTGTGGAAATGTACTTGAGAAGCAGGTATTTATCTGCTAGGTCAGAAGTGAATGAATGAACAATGCCTTATGTTATAAATGTAATGATTTCAGACAAACAGCTCTGTCCAGAGGATGGGAACCTCTGCAGCTGTAGTAATTTAGAGATAAAGTAGACAAAGGATTATTAGTGAAATGAACTGCTAGCATTGTGCTTGATTTAGCCGTAGTATCTTGAATGTAACATAACATGTATCTAACTGAGAGTAACCAAGGCTGTGTTGTTTTCCTCAGGAAGTTTCACATAAACATTGATAAATCAGCAGAAATTCATGGGAAAGATGGTCAGCAGATGATGATGAAAAAGGTGGCAATCTGTTACGTCAGCATGGTAGGACAAGATTAATTTGAGAATGTATAAAAATGAAAGTATTTCCTGTTTCTGGTTAGACAAACTCTGTATTAGCACATTTTTGTCTCCTTGCTGCAAGATTAAAGTGCCTTAACCTGTACCTACTGTGTTTTGATAATTTTTAAAGTATATTTTTCCTTTGACAGATTGGTCCTTCAGACTGGAAACGTATCTCTCTCTCTAGGCCTAGGTCAGAATTGGGCCCGGTGGCATGCATCCATACGGAGAAGAGGCCAAATCGGCTCTTCTGTTTTGAAAGACCTCCAACTGAATTGTCGTTCGAAAGAGGCCAGCCACTGTTTCTGATCTGGGATTGGAGGACGAGTCAACGATCCGGTGGATCAACTCACGGAGGGTCAGGTAAGGAGGAATTACCTTATTTCTGTTTTAAGATCAGGGACTAAGAACAGAACTGTTTTTTGTCAGGTAGATTTGCATGTGCAGATCAGGGACAGAAAAAGGGGTTACTGTTTTTATCATAGATCAGTGAAACAGAATAGGTAGGCAGTTATTCTAGATAAAGTGTGAGAAGGTATAGACTTGTGGTACCACGTGATAGAAAGGGTTACGTAACAATTTACAGCTTAGCTAAGACAGCAATGGGAAATCAGTGCACAAAAAGTTCCCGGGACACGCCCCTAACTGAAGACACGAAGTATATGCAATTACAGCGTGCCGATAATGTTAAGTACTACACCAAATGGGTTGATAAGTATAAATTTGAGGGTAATTTAGATAAACTTGCACTTATTAAACTTGTTAAACAGTTAAAAATAGACGCGAAAGGTCAACTAAAAAAGCAAAGACAATTATGAGTCCCTCAGGCGCATAGGTGGCTTGAGGAAGCAAATCGCAGGGAGCAGAGAATTAAAAATTCAAAGACAATGTTCTTAGACAAAGAAGACAATAACTTGGTAATAGCAACAGCCCCTCCTTTGCTCTCTCCACTTCCGTTACCAGAATATGAAGCGAGTGGACGAGCTGATCCACCTCCGCTATATCCAGCTGTCTCTGCAAAAGCACAACCGTTTGTCAGGGATCCTATCGAGACTAGGTCTCGAACACGCGACTTGAGGAGGGAGATTGAATGAATTAAATAGAAAATCACAGGCTATGAGTGAAGAGGAGATATGTCCGCTCATAGAAGTACTGAATCCTCAGGCAGGACAGGCAGGACAGGATCCGACTCTTTTAGTTTATAGACCGTGGACACTGGAAGATATTCTGAAAGCCACGGAGGGAATTCCCCACCCAAAAGTGAATTTTAGAAAATTTTTAGAAGACTTACAGGGTATGAGATTAAGTTACCATTTAAATGGAGAGGAAGTAGAAAAAGTAGTTAGACAAATTGTGGGTCCAGATTGGCACATGATCAGTGATGACTGGAATCCTCGTGACGCACAACTTAGACCACTCCCACATACTAATGCAGAACTGGATGGCAGAGTGAAAGGTCTGACAGACCGAATCTCTGAAAATTGGAAGCCTAGGGCTGATTGGACTTGCATTAATCAATGCATTCAATAGGAAGGTGAAACAGTTGATAGATATTATGCTAGACTGTTAGAGTGTTTTAATAATTACTGCGGAATGCAGATACCAGAAAACCAGACACAAGATTCCTCATATGAACAACAGTTAAAGAATGCATTCTTGAAGGGTAGTATAACTCTCATCAGCAGCTTTATTACAAAGCATATGGTAGATCATCGAACAAGTAGAGTACAGCCATTACTTGAATATGCTAGACATGCAGAAAGACATTTTAATAGTAAAAAGAAAAAGAAAACTAAGTATTTTCAGCAGAAGATGGGTCAGAAGTATTTGTAGTACAAACTGAGAAAAAGGGTAAGAAAAATACCCAGAGAAATAAACAATCTGACAAACGATCAGAAGATTTCGAACAAAGAAATAGAAAAGGTGAATGTTTTAAGTGCGGGAAAAAAGGACATTTAGCGAGGGATTGCAGGCTAAACAAGAAGGCGATTACAGAAAATAAGGAGGATGAGGAATGACTATATGATAGTCAGGAATCATTGGAAGAGAGTAAGCAGGGAAAAGTAAGTGCAAATATGATAGCAGGAGTAGAGGATGTGACACAAGAAGTAGAGGATGTATATGAATTCAGAGACATAGAAGAAGATGAAATTTTAGACCTAGCTCTTTTGAGCTTAGAGCTTTACTTAGCAGACACAAAACCGGAAGTGACACTTCTGGTAGAGGGGAGGGAAGTTAAATTTTTGTGTGACTCAGGGGCTTCACAGACCCTGATACACCCTTCCAAGTTACCAGAAGATACAGAATCACCAGACTATATATTAGTGAAAGCAGCCAATGGACAGCTGTATCGGGAGCCACTCTCCCATGACATAACAATAACAGACCCCGTTTCAGGAATGACCCAGAAAAGTAAAATTGTAGTTTCTGCAAAATGCCCAGTAAATCTTTTGGGTAGAGATTTGATGCAGATATTTGGCATAGCCGTAGTTCCAACCATGCAGGGTATGGAAGCACAGCGACAAATGGATATTTTTGTAGTGCGACCGGAGGGTGAAACATATTATTGGTACAGCCAGGACTTAGTTACGACTGGTCCAGGGGCAGTAACCGAAAAACTGATGAACATAGCCATCAGCAAGTCCCCCTCCCTCGACATTGACAAACAGCATTTGTTGCATTGTACTCTATATTACTGTAATAGACCAGGACCTGATAAAGATTATGAACAGGAATTATTTCAGAACTATGCGAACAGGCTGGTATTGCGAAATTTGTACTGGGATGCAGTGGGGAACAGTGTAGCAAGCTGTTCATTGCCCCAAGAATTTTTAGCACTTTACAAATCTAATTGACGGAAACATGTTAGTTTAACTAAGCACAAAACTTTGAAGTGGGCAGACTTAGGTGAAAAAGTCACAAGGTGGGAAAAGCAGACAGAATTAGAGCTCTCCGAACAAGGAGTACAGAAACAAAAATTGAATTGGATAACACAGACACAGAACACAACACACGCTGGATAAAAGTCTTTATATACGAATGCAAAGCTTTCAGGTAAAACCCTTTCTCAATACTGTTTAGTATTGAGAAAGGGTTTTACCTGAAAGCTTTGCATTCGTATATAAAGACTTTTATCCAGTGTGTGTTGGGTTCTTTGGATTCTATCAGCTTTCTACGTTATTTTCAATAACACAGACACACCCAGCTGTACACTCACAGGCTAGTGAGAATAGCTGAGTATTACTCTTATTGGAAGAAGAGGAAAAAGCCTTGCAGGACATACCAGACATTCTCTGGTCAGCAGGGAAATTAGATGTAGGACTTATACGAACAGCAGGACCAGTTACCATAACGCCAAAGTCAGCATTTAGACCCCAGAAAAGACAGTATCCCTTGAGAAAGGATGCAGAGGTAGGAATTAAGCCTATCATAGCAGCCTTACTTAAGGAAGGAGTCTTAATAGAATCTCCTGACATCTGATAGTAAACTCTTATTACCATGTACTTGTGGTAATATAAAATGATCTGTCACCATCTAGCATGATTTTACAGAACTTGCATATTACAGTCTTACTTAAGATTATGAAAGTTAATTTCTAGTACTTTTGTTTATGATTATAATATACACATTTCCATAATATTCCTATGCCAGTGGATCACCTGAGAAAAGTGAACTGATACTGATCCTTTCAAAACAGTGACAGCATGTTGAATTGATTTGGAAATTAGTGCTGAATGAATACATGACTGTAACTCCACTCCCATATGATCACTTCTTTTGTTTCTTTAATCTAAAGGGTGTTATCTTGAGCAAATATATGGCTAAAATAAGTTTTGATGTATATATTGTATTAAAAGCTTAATACATGCTGACTAATATTGTTTTACTGTACAGTTCCTAAATGATAGCATTAGTTCAGATTTTCACACACTTTTGACACAGTCACTTACCAGTTAATCTGCATATTTAAATTTTCAGCAAGCTACACTCAAATGTTAGACCTTAAAGTAAAACCTGCCTACATCTGTCCTAACTCATTCTCTACAATCCTTCTGAATAAATTATACTTTTTGTTTCATAACTTTCCACCACTGTAAAATGAATAAATTATAACAATTTCTTAGTAGTATTGTACATGCAGAGCTACTGAATCCATGTGTGCCTCCATCTCGGTTGGTCTGATTAGGATCCCAAGCATCAAAACAATTGTCAGTGAAAAGGTAAGTGGAGAGAAACTGACCATTTTACTAAGGGTATGGAGAAGAACAAGTAAATAGCTGACCAAAGTGTGCAGCAGTGATTTTGCAAACATCATAACTGATCATTGAATCCTCATAAGATGAGAATCATGGCTGAAAATCATCTCCTGAGGGCAAATAAGATAAAAAATTGTATATTTCACAACAGGTTGTCATTGCATTCTGTTTGGTTGCAGAGTTACTTCTTACAGCCAAAGAATATAGATGAAGGTATTTCATTGATGGACCTGTCACATGTAGCTACTTCTGCAAATCTCATTGATGCACACTAAGCTTAGTTTTGCTGAAGCCATTGGGGGAGATGCCTGTCTAGAAAACTGACATGGAAATATGGCAGATTTCAAAGGTTTGGCACAAGAAGCAGTTTATCCTGTGGTCAAGGTTCCTTAGGAATTGAAGAAAGCTTGAAGAAAGGTTTCACATTTATGCAGAAATATCATTTTACACAGTGTAATGTTATTCAATACTCGTCCAAATTTTGCTGGTAAATGACTGTATGCAAGGAACAACAAACTAGGAATTCAGACATTATGTTCTTATTTGGTTACATATGGAAGTTCTCTGACAAGAATGGGGCTGACTAATGGTATTTGGAGTGTGTGTGGGGGGGCATCTAGAGCACATGACGTATATACTACAGTGCATTTAACCTCTACTAGTTAGTTATATGAACAGTGGTAATCAACCTCGAAAATATAAGAATGAAATCACTGTCTGTTGCATAAAAATATTCACTTACATATTGGTCTTGCATCGCTGACAAGAGCATTTTTCAAATTTTAGTAAAGTAACACTGTATTAATTGCTGGCATCAAAACTTGCATAAAAAAAGAACATCACTCGCATGTATCATTAAAGTGAAAAATTATTGGATTATTAGAGATAATACTATAATGAGTGGATAAACAAATTATGTAGTTTGTCCTAGCAATTGCCATGACAGACAATAAATTAAACAATAATATAGATAAACTAGCTTAAAATATGAACAAAGTCCATTGTAAGGGAAAAAAGCAGTGAAGGCAATCTTTCATAACAAAATTGTTATTTTTTTCTTATAACATGATGTAATTTTCTAATTTGAGCAGTCTGAGTTTCATGCAGATGAGCTATGCTTACCTCTCAACTGTCAGATTTTCACAAAATGCACAGATATTTGCCTCATATTTTTGGTCTATTCCTCATAAATTTTGTGATTTTCTGAAAAATCATTGAGGCTTGAAGCCTCTAATTAATGACAGACATTTGTGTTTCAGACTTCATGCCATTCAGAAAATGCACACCAGTGTAAAACCTGTTAGTCTATCAACTTTCTAAGTTGATGAGAAGAATATTAATACCATACCCTAATTTTGGGTCTATGCCCCACAAATAATTTTGGCTTTTTCCAGAGTTTTCATCTTAAGAAGCTGAATTATGTTAGTTATTACTATGACTTGATACAATGTTCAGAAACAGAAACTTTAGCAATGAGACTTGTAGCATATGCAAAAGTGATATGTGACATTGTGTGATAGAAAATAAATACACAGCTGAAAAATTGATATTATGTGAGGATGTTTTCTTGCCCTCAAACCTGGAAGATAGCTAATCAGTGTCTAGATAACAACTAATTTTACCTTCTCTGACAGTGCCAGTACTACAAAAAAAAAAAAAAAAAAAAAAAGAATTAGCATGCCACTCAATGCATAAGTAATGTAAATAAACACTAGCTAGAAGGAAACATTTTCTGGCATGCCAAGAATGAAATGTACTGGTGTATTTCCAGATGTCTAGCTTCCTGATTTCCCAAGGTTCTGCAAAGGCAGAATAGCAAACTATAAAATAGAGATTCAAGACAGTAGACTAAGGGGAAACCCTGGTGCATGGAATGGCAAGTTGTGCCTGTGAATTAATTATGTGCACGTATTGTCTGAATGATTTCTCATGGCACTACATTTTCTCTCAGCAGCGCTGTAGACAGATGTTATGGGAGAGGAAGCAGCCATGCCTCAGGACAAACATGGCACCATTTTTTTTACACAGAGAATGCTAGGTTAACATTACTGTCGATTGTTAGAATTCTGAACCAAAATTTAACTGTAACACAAGTGGACAACAGGAAAGTTGTAATTGAATCAGATTCTTTTTAATCACATGACTTTAAAGGAGTTGCCAGATTTATACTATGAAATAGCACACTTTACATCATATGCTTGTGCAAAATTAATTTTGCTATGACTGTTTTTATTTTTTTAAATGTGTTGAAACATTTGTCATAGTAAGCACCAAGCTTTACTGGGCATATGTGTGCATACATTGTACACAGTGAGCCAAACAGTTAATTATTTTCATCGATTTCTTTTGATTTCTAATGGGTGAGTGCACATTTCAACATTACAGCAAGGTAAAAAAAACAAGATGACAATGTATGGGACAGTTGACACAAAACACTTAGAAAATGGACAGTTACTAACACTGGGAATATGGACAGCATGTTGCATTTCTTGACTGCAAATAAAACAAGACTATCATAGGAGAAGCAAACTACTTTACATAAAATACTTAGAAATATGAGCAACAACATGACATGGTTGCTTTTTTATTATGTAGTAAAATTTAAATACAGCAGATGGGAAAAATCTAGATTAAAAGAATCAGATGACTATCATAAAACAAAGTACACTATTAAAGATATGTACATTTTCAGAACTAGAATACTTCTGATTTCACACCCAAATATATAGATAAATGAATTCTTATATGAAACACACCAGTAATTACATAACCCACAGCAACATTGACTTTCATGCTAAATTTCTGATTTTCCAGGATTTAATTGCTTGTCCCTTCTTTACTTTCACACAACCAACAGACATCCAAACAAAACATCTTTTTTCAAGGTGTCTGTACTAGGCAATAAGAAATACAAAGGATGCATTTAGACCTAATTTTCACATTTCTCATGTATAGTGGTCTGAGAACAAATTTTTATGCCAGGTGTGTGGAAGCTCTATATTTTCAGATGTGTACCACCTCCATACTGATCACATAAACTGCTGGTCCTCTAGCGATCCTTTCTGAAGTAAATGTGATGGATATGGTTCGATTATTTAACGAAGCACACTCACACAAACACACAGAGATGCACACACGCACACACGCAGACACGCGCATGCACACACACACACACACACACACACACACACACACACACACACACACACACACACACACACACACACACACACACAAGGTTTTCCTTAAATCTGTTTAATGTGCAAGACATCAAGGTTACATTGCATGACTTGTTCAGTGTTGCAGTTTTCAAGGTTTTACTTTATCAAGTATTAGTCAATGGGAGAAATGGAAGTGTTTGTTACTTCACTTCTGATCAGGTCTGCATGTATCAACTGGCAGTAATTCAAACTGTGTGAGCTTTCATGTTGTGTTAGATGATTTTACAGGATCCCTTAATTAATGTTTTTTTTAATTATTATTTAGCTGGTGACAGTATTTGAATGTGTGCGGTTGTCTGTGTCCTCTGAGTCTTGTTAGTAATTGTGTGGTCATGTAGCTGGTGTATAGAAGTAAAGGTAAGTGGATTTTTTTTGTGTCTTAATAGAAGGTTAAGTAGGGAAGTGCATTGTTTTACAGTCATAAAAAGATCACTGCCTGTACACTTTCCATATTGCCACTGACAGTGCTTTCATGTGTGCAATTTAAATTACATTTTTCAGTAGCTGGGCGATCATAGGATTTGGGGTTTGAGTAACAAAGCCTCTCACATAATTATGTCTGCTTATGTTATTTCAGAAAGTAGGTTCAGTTAGTGTTGGTTCAAAATAACTGTTCCCCATACAATACAATCTGCTCAATTGATTCTTATGTATCATTTTAGGCATGCATAGTTATAGTTATCGGACAAAAAGTCATATCAGGATGATATTGTGATATATATGTGCAATAAATACTACACTAAGTGCATGTAAAAGGACTGAATACTGGGGCTTAGAAGTAATTGATTCTGCAATAATTATAAAAGTAACAAGAGTTACGTCACCTCTGATACCATTCAAAGTAATTACTAGGCAGGCAGTCCGGATGATGATTGAGAATCTTAGCTCATTTCCCTCAAAGCACTGTCTAGTTGAATGACATGCTTAAATAGCAGGTAAATGAAGACTGAAGTAATCAAACCCTGTACCACAGCAAGCAGCTGACAGCTCATGGTCCTAATCCCTTGTGCTAAGTTGGACACACCTCTCATGGATACTGATTATACTAAGGCACAAGTACACCATATCACTTCAAAGTGATAAATACATACTAGGATCAAGTAAAAAATATATAAAATAAGAAACTGAAGTACGCTTGTGGCAAAATTTAGATATTTATATATAAAAGGTATAGTAGAGCAAAACTTGTTACGACAAATTCCACATGCGGGGGGGGGGGCCTGTAATAGTAAATAATGTACTGTTTAACAATATGGAATTAAAAACTTCTGTGAGAAAAAAAAATATTTAATTAAAGACATTTAAATTTGATTTCTGTGCTCATGGTCACTATCGGGCCTTGTAGGAAATGGTCCCATAATTAAACTATTTGACGGGTCTCAGCCAAGAATACACTCAAATCGGTATGGTGCAAAATTAAGGAGGTATAACCTAGTGTGGCATCAGTCAGATGAACTAAATCCCCATCAGAAAATATCATGATCATACTGATGCTCAGGAAAAATGATGCACAATAAAATATGTTAGATACAGAACTAGCTTAAGTGTGCTAAGCATACAAGTATCATGTTCAGTCGTTTATTTACTAGAGAACTTCCTCCTCTGAGCTAGGCCCATGCTTGTGGAATCTTTTCACCAACTCATTAAAGTATACTGTAGAATGTAAAACTTTTGTTATGCCATTTCAGAAAATAACAATAATAAACACATGCTATATTTTAGCTGAAGGCAGTCATTGATGTGACTAGCCAGGATTGGTTTATAAAATGTCATTCTGTTTCTATTGTACATTGAAGGTTTCTTCTCTATGCTAGACAGTGCAGAACATGGTTGAAAAGTATCCAAAAAGTACCAATTCACACCAAACTTGGTTTAAAATTTCACATTTCAATGAACTGTAATTATTTATTCATCAGATGACTTTTACAAAGCCATCCTACAAGTGGCTCAATAAAATGTTTAGATGAAGTAGCAGACAATGGTAACATGCTGAATGATATTAGCCATGTAGCACAACCTCAGTACTTGTGCTATAGCTCTGTTAGCAGTGCACATATCGTTACTAACAGACACAGGTATTGGTCATGGCCAACCTGTACAGTGAAAGACAATCTACGCAACTCATTTTGCTGGAAAAAATCAAAACGTTATCAAAGAGATGGGCCATTTGTAATGCCTGTTCTATGTAGAAAAGGATTTCAAGTCATGAGTGCAGTGTTATGTAAGTGCGTTCAAACATAAGCACGTGCACACTAGAGAGACACACATGTATACATACACTCGATATATATATATATATATATATATATATATATATATATATATATAGGTTCATAGGTAAGTTCATAGGTAGGTACTAGGCTAGCAGCCCAAGGGCCTAAGTAAGCCTAGCCAACAAGTTTCCCTGGCTTACGCCACCCAAGAAAGTTATTTTCCTGTGCCCCTGTCGAGCAGAGCCACAGAAGTGATCCTCAGGGTGTATTTCCCATTTCCCATCCACTTATCAAGGTTTTTCTTGATGAGTGCTAATGAGGAACATTGCTTGACATAGCTGGGTAGCTTGTTCCAGAGTATGGGGAGTCTCTGGGACAGGAATCTATCCCTCCAGCTTGTCCTGTTTATTGTGGTGGCAAGGTTTAGGTCCCTAGAGTGTGTAGCTCAGAGGGATTGGGATTTCTTTAGGTGTAGCATGTCCAACAGCTCTGGGTTTGACATAGCTTTATATGTTAGGCAGAGATCACCTCAGAGTAGGCGATATGCTATGGAGTAAAGCTGGAGTTTTTTGAGACGGTCAGTGTAGGGCATCTGTTTGAGGCCAGTAATCCTCTTTGTGAGGTGCTTCTGTGGCCTTTCCAGCTGCTGCAGATGTCTTGTGAGGTACGTTCCAAAAGGGGCATTATACTCTATAATGGGTCTAATGAGTGTCGAGTAGAAGAGAACAATGACCTTTTTTTCCTAGATGTGAACCCTTTTATGATGAAGTGTGCCACCTAGAAAGATTTCCTGACTACTGCGGCAATGTGATTATCAAAGGAGAGACTACTGTCCACCTGTGTCCCCAGGTCTCTTATCACATATTTGGTGTTAAGTAGACTGCCGCCTATGTGGTAGTTCATGGGTACAGAGATTTTACCAAAGGGGATGACAATGCACTTTTTGGCATTGAGCTTGTGGCCATGGCTCTGACACCAGGCATCTGTGTCAGTGAGGCCCTTCTGTAGGATGTCCACATCATTTGGGGACTTAACTATGGTTCCTAGTTTGCAGTAATTTGTGAACTTTGTTAGCCAAAGGCCTTCGTTGTTAGCCTGTATTTCAGAGAAATAGATACCAAACAGGAGAGGTCCCAGGACTGAACCCTGTGGTGCTCCACTTGTCACTGGTTTGTAGTCAGATTTGGAGTCTGCAACATTTACAGTGTGGGTTTTGTCAGTGAGCCAAATGGCAACCCATCTTGTGAAGTAGGGATTTATACTTAGTTTAGTGAGTTTAGCTATAATTCCAGAATGGGGATGGTGTCAAAAGCCTTGGGGAGGTCAAAATAGGCTGTGTGAACCACCTTATTCTTGTCTACAGCTTTGGTGACTGCCTCAGAGCAGTCAATCAGGTTCAGGAGGCATGATCTGCCTTTTACAAACCTGAACTGGGTGGAGTCCAGAGTTTGGAGGTTACCAATGTCTTTGTTTAAGAGTTCCATGATGATACGTTCCATGGCCTTACAGACCAGGCTCATCAGGCTAATAGGGTGATAGTTCCTGGGATCAGTTGTGGCTCCCCCTTTGTGGAGTGGGATAACTGTTGCTGTGTGCCATTCAGTGGACACAAAGCCTGATGTGAGACTATGACTGAATATGGTGCTTAGGTGGGGAGCCAGTTTGTTCTGAAGTTTGTGTAAAATGCAGCCTGGGATTTTGTCCGGTCCCATGGATGCTATGTTTGTGGCTTTAGAGAGTGCAGCTTTTACCTGCATAGTTGTGATTACAGTGACTCTGCATTCTTCCTGTATAGATATGGGCCCTTTAGTGGGGTGAAAGGGGGGGTAAAGTTAGCACTAAACCTATCTGCCAGGACGCTGGCAATATCAGTTGAATCTAAAATTTTCATGCCGTTGTGCTTTAACTCAGAGCAGATCTGTGTGTTGCCATTGAGGATCATGACATAGCTATAGAATGCTTTGTGGTTGTCCCTAGAATCAGTGGTGATTTTGTTTTCGTAGCTAGCTTTGGAGGATCTTATAAGGGATCTCAGCTTCTTACGCTAACATGTAATATATAATACCATGAAAAATGTTAATATGGTTTGTTTTCTATTAGTGTGTGTGTGTGTGTGTGTGTGTGTGTGTGTGTGTGTGTGTGTGTGTGTGTGTGTGTGTGTGTGTGTGTGTGTGTGTGTGTGTGTGTGTGTGTGTGTGTGTGTGTGTGTATACATATGTCTTGACTGATAACTTAATAAAGGTGTTAAGAAATTGTCAAGTTATGGCAGCTGCTGAAAGGTATCATGCTTTTGGTAACTCCGTAGTCTCCTTGTCACTAGATTGATGTCTGGTATCGTTTCCTTTTTTCTAACCATATATAGTTTTGCTCCCTTTTCAATGATTTCATGAAGGCCCCCTTTGGACTGCAAGATTCAGGTTAGCAGATATCTTTGTTTACAAGGTGGGAAACAGAGCCAGTCTTGTAATAACGCTTCTACGGGTTAACTAAAATAAAATAAAATGAAATGGTTACTCAGGATATTTAATTACAGAAAAGAAAACCTGGGTAATCAGGTTGTATCAAAGAAAAGTGATTGAAACATTGAGTAGCCCAAAGAGATCACAGATTACAACATATTTTACATGAACAGCTATAAAGAATTTAATAAATCAGTAAGTATATGTATAAATATCTGTTTATATTTAAAAAATTATATTTATGTTTTATGCAAGCATTTAAGCAGTATAAAATTGCTGTTTTGACATTTCATGTAACAGGTAACTTAAATAAATGAACGAGTAAAACTGAAGGAACTTAAAAAATGACAGACTGATCTATATGAACCTTACTTCTGCTTTTTGTAATGGTTTTTGTAATCATAACTAAATCACAAAACATGTTTGACATCACATTTTAGACAATGACATGTTTAAATAAATAAGATTACTTATGATGTTCCTAGTAGCTGTTTAATAAAATTCTAAGCACTTATTTCATTACCATGTCTCACATTGCTTAAAATGTTTATTGTCTATATATACTGCTGGAATGTTTTGTGTGGTTTTTATATTTACATATTGTAAAATTGTCAGATGTTATTTTTTAGAACTTTCTCCATAAAATATTTTAATTTTTGAACTGAGTATAATTTCAATACAATACACATTTTAAAATATATACATGAAGTACTTGCATGCATGGCAGGTTTGCACTGTAAATATAATATATGTATGTTCTGCAAATTATTTAAGGCTTATAAAACATGCTGTAGAATTAAACGGCACAGTAGAATTATATATAATTATATAACAATCTTTGTACTCAGTATGTGAAAGTAAACATTATTTATAAATGGCTAAAGTGTATAAACCTAACATTAAAATTAACTTTAGAACAAAGTGAGTATGGGATCTGGTTTGCCAACTGTTGAGTAATTACACCAAAGTTTGAAACTTATGGTTTTCTGAGTTTAATCTCACATTGCTAAGTCATTAGATCTTGGACACCTTAGCAGGAGGAAGATATTCAAGAGCTCTGAAAAGTTTTTACTTTTAGAATAATTAAATTACTTTTGTTTTGCTGTGCTGTGAAAAAAATGGTAGCTATTTTTTTTTTCAAAAAAGAAAAATGTATTCACTGAGTTTAATAAAGTATGCAATATCAAATCCAACAGAAGGAAAAATTAAGTGTTGCATACTTATAAGATCTTGGGGTGTAGCCTGGCAACCATGCATTGTACTGCAACTTTGGATATGTCCAGCATTAGCCAACAAGGGAATGAATGGATCTTGTTAGCGCCATCATTAGTCTGCAGTGCAAATGTATTTTGTGCCTTCTAAAGGTATCACTTTGAAACAATAAGTTATTTTGTAACACAGAATAATGCTCTTCTGGAATCCTGATGTATGTATTTGATCTGAAAATATGTATAAACAGAAAGGCTATGACCATGGCTGTCGGAGTAGTAATAGCTACAGTGAGGTCATATCTGAGAAACAAGATTAGCTAACTGAATTAACACTCCAAATATTGAAGACTACAGCTGCAATTCAAGCTACAAATTTGCTCTATAAATGAGATTTGGAAGCTATGGTCCTGAAGATTACCATTGCAGAAATGGTGCTGAATTTGTAGACTGGGCATTTACAAGACTTTAAAGCAGTGGTCAAAAGCCATCGTGCTGGTTTATTTAAAGGGGAAAAAAAGCACAAATGTAGACTTTCACTAGTGGGTTTCAAAGAGCAGCTGGAATTGTTTGTCTGAAGCACTGGAATTAAGCTTTTTGCTCCATTTGTTATGGAGGTGGCACTCAGAAACCTGAAACCTGTCAAAATGTAAAATAATAATCCAAGAAATGTTCATTAAAATTGTTAAACTATCATGGTAAGTAACCTTTAGTAAGTAATGAAAAAGAAGCTAAGCCTCCAAAGTGCTGTGTCAGGAAGTGAAACTGATTCAGTACTTTGCAGTTACTACACTAAAAAAAAATCAAGGACTTTTACATGCATTCAACTCTTATGTTGCTGGAATAACATTCCACCTCATTTAGATATCCAACAGAGCAGTGTGTCAAATGGATGAAAAGCTAACATTGTTCTTTGTCCCACATACAACCGGTTTTATATTATAAACTCAAACACTTACCTTATCGAATCCCTAAACGTCGACCCATCCTCATCGAACCATATAAACACCGAATGCCCTAAACTGCGAAATTCAAAACATTGAACTATCATACTTGTCCCACCCCACCGCCCGCTACATACTACCTACACAAACAAACTAAATAAACCACATACATACACTAACCAAAACTTTACTTCTAACCCTAAACTAAACCCTACTTATAACTCTACACTAAATCTTACATATACCACCATGTATGCAGTTAACTTAACCTGCACCCTAACCCTAAGGTCTGTAACTATCGCACACTTACCTTAAAAAGCTAAACCCAAACAAACTAAATAATCCACACGCATACACTTAACAAAACCCTACACTAAATCTAACATACATTGCCATCTATGCACTTACCTTAACCCGCACCCTAACCCTAAGGTCTGTAACTATCGCACACTTACCTTACAGAGCTATACTGCAGAAGGCCAACCATGACGATTCGATGTTTTCGGTTTCGGTCTTCTGGATGTTCAATGTTTTTGCAGTTCAATAAGGACGGGTCGACGTTTAGGGATTTGATAAGGCAAGCATTCAAGTTTATAATATACAACAAAGACCAGTTCCCAACAGGGAAAATAACTAGGAAGATGAAAAAACGATCCCAACAACGACCAGGAACACAGGTTAAAGGAAGTTAAAGGACAGGATTGGGGAACATCTAAGGGCCATTAAAAGGAAGGATGGACACAATGCACCATTTAACCATAGTGTTGGTTGTCCTGATTTTAAGAAATTTAATTTCTTTGTTACTGATTGTGTGGTACCAAGCTGTAGGGGTGGTGATGATAGGCTCCTGGTAGAAAACAAAGAACTTAGGTGGCAACTGAGGCTTAATGCCATGCAACCACCGGGACTAAATGAAGGCATTTCCCTTATGCCTGTTCTAAAGCAGAGATCTAATATTATTTAATTCATTTAGGTTACTGGCTAGGATGTCTATTTTACATCTGAACAAGGTCTGTTATGCTGTGGGAACCTTGTGAAAATCCAGTTTGAAACAATGGCCTGGTAAAATTGTCTATGATTTTATTTTATTTAGATAAAAGATTTTTTTTGGTTTTCAGTTTGATGAAGTGTAGCTGCATTTTCTGTTTCCATTGTTATTCATTTATTTTCCACATCTAAGTCTTTTTAACCCTTAGGGAGCTTATTTTAATGTATTACCACATTTACTTATTTTTTTAACTAATTCATGGTTATGACACACTGCAAAAATGTCTATATTACACTAGGTATTACACATATTGTAAAATGTGTGTTTTTATTTGCTGAACATGAAGTGATTTGCACTAGGCACTTTTCAATTGCTGGTTACTGCAATGTACTATTATACTGCTGACGATTGGTTGATTACTTGATTGTTTGATGGTTTTAACTATTTATATTACTGTATCATGATGTTTCCTTTGACTCTGATGAAGCCAATTATTGGTGAAAGCACTTAGTCTAAGGAACTTATTGTGGTTAAAGTCGGTGTGTTCCTGGTCATTGTTGGGATCATTTTTTCACCTTCCAAGTTTATAATATAGACTCCATACAACCATGGATTCATTCCATTTGTATTTAACTGCCAAAGGGGTGGTTGATAAGATTTAAATTGTAGGCATGCTTTTTTCAAGATAACTAATTAGTCAGGCATATTTGCAAGCATACATATGCACATCTGCTGACCCCATCTACTAGAGATTATCTGATGTAGAGTATGAGAAAATGACAGAAGTTACCAAGGAAACCACTATTGTCTTCTGTTATGTTATCTGAAAATAAATATGGGTGTTTATCTGTAGTCATTTCAAAGGATATGGCTGTACAATAATTTATAGGTTCTGAGAAGAATCAATGTTCTACAGAGACATCAAACATAAGCAGGTCTCAAACTTTATCCATGTGTGGCATTTTTTTTTTCATTGATAGCAGTCTTACTCTCAGGATCATGAGGTAATGGCTAACACAGCTAAGCTGCTTGATTACTATTTAGAGGCTGAGTGATTTACATTCCCAACTGATATTATTTGTCAGATTTAGAAAGGTCCAGAACTTTGATAAAACCCACTAGTACAATGAGCTGCACAGACTGAACTGCTTGATGTCTGCTGTTCTGATTTTACTGTGTTATCATATGGTATTTCAACTAATGTTAAGGAATTAAACATTCAACATAAAATATATGTAGTGCAATATTACTTGAATACACACAAAGCTAGAATTGCTGTTTTATACGAGGTACATATTTCACATCACTTGAAATTTAGAAACATCCTTATATTGGCATATACTTCATATGTGGCAGGTTTCTTTAAATGCAGTATACTGCCATTGGTTAGGAACTGTTTAGAATTAAATTTAATAATTTCACAGAGGAATAACAGAGTGAGGTGGATGTTGGGTAAGTCTGACACACCCTGAGAAAAATAAACTCTGGGCTCCTTGTCCAGGCCAAGCATTGACTCACCTCACTTCTTTATGAAGCCTTAAGCAATTTTAGTCAAGATGCTGCTAAGACTGTAGTGGGGTGAGGGGGCACAACACTGTTGATATTGTATGGAAAGACACACACACACACACACACACACACACACACACACATATATATATATATATATATATATATATATATATATATATATATATATATATATATATCCAAACAAAACATATATTTTTTCAAGGTGTCTGTAGTAGGCAATAAGAAAAGCAAAGGATGCATTTAGAGTTAATTTTCACATTTTTCAAGTATATTGGTCTGAGAACAAATTTTCATGCCAGGTGTGTGGAAGCTCTATATTTTCAGATGTGACCATCTCCATACTGGTCACATAAACTGCTGGTCCTCTAGCGATCCTTTCTGAAGTCAATGTGATGGGTATGGTTTGATTATTTAACAAAGCACACTCACACAAACACACACACACACACACACACACACACACACACACACACACACACACACACACACACACACACACACAAACTCAGACACGCACATGGTCACCAAGAGCTAATAATAGAACTGAAGTTTTGGGATTGGGGAATTGCAGATGCTATTATACTTGGGTTGGGGGTTGGTGTAATGGTTAAGATGTTTACCTCACAGACACAAGGTACAGCATTTGATTCTCACCTTTGAAAGGGAAATTGGCTAGGCTTAAAATGGCCTACAAGGCAGCTTACTTATGAACCTACAAACCCCTACTTTACCTTCAAACCATCTGCAAGTACAGCTTAGGTATGGGGCACATGGACTGGCTCAACTAAACTGGTATGAGAGCTCTCAAAAGAAAAACACGTTATCTTGTTATGTATTTATTTATTTATTTTGTCCATACTGCAATTCCCAAGTGCTTACATCCATGTATGAAGTCAGGGCTGAAACCTGGAACCTTTTATTCTGCAAGATGCTGAGGCAGAAACTTATATTCAGCAAGAGATTCCCAGCTTTATAGCAGGCATCCCAAATCACACTACTATGGTGGAAAAAATGTAAGTTTACTTTCATTGATATTTGTAAAGATGCTTGTTGGAATGCTAGTGTTAAGAGTATTGGAGACATTGAGAATAAAACAGGCAGCGAGAGTATTTAAAAGGAAATATAGAAAAGGTTCAAAGAAAAAGTGGAATGCAATGAAAAAATAGTAAGAGCACACATTAGTATACAAGTGCTGGGACAGAGGTTACATTTCTACAGTGAAAGTGCATCAGGCTGAAAAGCAGTGACATTGAACAAGTTGCACTAAATAGTTCTATAGAGCTGTTCGGAAGATGGATAATAAAGCAAGCATGGGAGTAGCATTATGCAGAACTGAAGTAACACCAGAAGAAAGAAAGTACATACATTAAGGTTCCTTCATTCCTTCGTATCTTTTTGTTTCGTTCACATTTGAAAACAATTTGCAAACTGACCCAGTGTGTCCAGCACTGTCACATATAATCTGTGCATTACATATAGAAACAATGTAACATTTAATGCTAATGGCATATTATTTTATTTTTACACAAGCATTCACCTTTAATATTCTTCTGATATTTTTATATAGGCATGTGCCTTTAACATCCAATTATTAATAATATTTTATAATAATTATAACATAGTCCCCGGGATTCATCAAGCTCTTCATGGCGTGCAGGAATAGTACAAGAGCTGCTGCACGCAATACGGCCGACAAGCGATCCAGGAATGAGCTGCCAGGACGTGCACGAGCGCTCCTACACTATTCCTGCATGGAC
This sequence comes from Protopterus annectens, assembly GCF_019279795.1. Lineage (NCBI taxonomy): Eukaryota > Metazoa > Chordata > Ceratodontiformes > Protopteridae > Protopterus > Protopterus annectens. The sequence continues at coordinate 890,256,856 of NC_056745.1, forward strand.
ACAGCTCCTGTATGCTAATTACTCCATTTTCAGGTGAAAACCATGCAAATGAGGTGAATTAGTGATCCAGGAAGCAGGCAGGCATCTGTGCAGGAATAGTGTAACCTGCAGAAATGTATTCGGCTACTAACCGAATACATTTCTGCAAATTACAAAACGGAGGCATGACAGCTCAAAAGAAAGCATGTATTCAATGTAGTAGGCATGCCAATGACCAAATATATGGCAACTGGCTTGGGAAATAGTTGAAAAATTATAAAAAATAACTTTTTTTTTTTTCTGCCAATTTTGGCCGTTTAAGCATAGGGCAGTGGTGGGCAAATGGGATTGGCCTGCTGTAAGCTTATTGGAGCTCTGTGGCCCATGTTTGCCCTTAGCTAAGCACAGCTAAGGAAGGGGGTGTGTGTCTGAGGCTGCCTAGCAGTGTTTACATTGCCTAAATGGGTGCGTGCGCCATACACCAGGTTTAAAAAAAAAAACACACAAGAAAATAGCAGCTCTGTTCATATCTGAGCACTGGGTATGTGTGGCATGCGTCGGGGCTTAAACAGGAAGGCAACGGGAAAGGAAAACAGCAACAGGAAGGCAATCAAGGAGAACTAGCATAGCTGGCAGGTGAAATGTATCAGAAACAGTCAATTACACAGGCAGCATCCCAGCCCAGCACACCACTATAAACTATGCGAACATCTTTCACTTTGGTTTTTCCCAGAAACTCTACAACACCGGTGTACACAGATGGAGAAATTTTACCTGACAAAACTAACAAAATGATAGGGGCTGCTGTTGCTCTCATACATCAATATGTAGAAGAGGTTGAGGGTGGTGAGGATGAGAATGCTGATGACCAATCCACAGTGAGGAGAAGGAGAAGAGTGTACAGACCCAGAGTAACCTACCAGGGGTTACTTGAGCTGGAAATAGAGGAGCGCTATAGGGTGGGCAGGGACATCCTACAGCAAATTGTTCAGCTGTGCTGGGCATGCCTCATACACAGAACCAACAGAGGGGAACCCATCCCAGTGGATACCAAGGTATGTGTAGGCTTAAGAATACTAGCCACAGGTACCTTCCAAAGGCCAACTGGGGATATCATGGGGATCTCACAGGCATCAGCATCCAGGGTACTCCACCAGTTCCTGGATGCCATGTCAGCACATGTCGGTGAGCACACATATTTCCTCAACACCTGTGAGGCGTTGACCAGCAATCTTCCATCAAATAGCAGAATACCCTGAGGTAGTGGGTGCTATAGACTGCACGCACATACACATCAAAGCACGACCTGGTGAGCGGGGTAGGGTCTACATAAACCACAAGGGCTACCCCTCCATCAACTGCCAGGTTGTGTGTGATGCCCAGCTCATTATAATGAATGTGCGTGCTGGCAGCCCTGAAAGCTATCATGACTCCCACATCTGGCATATGACACAGCTGTACCAGAGATTTGCCAGTGGGGACATCCCATACGGCCACCTAGTGGGGGATGCTGGTTATGCACTGGAGCCATGGCTGATGACACCCATCAGAAATGCACACACACCCGAACAAGAACTCCATAATGAGGTACATGCACAAACTAGAATCATAATAGAGCATGTGTTTGGAATGCTGAAGTCACGAATCCAGTGCCAGGACATATCCGGTGGAGAATTGCAGTACTCTCCAGCTACATGTACCCAAATTGTCATTGTATGTGCCATGGTACACAATATGATCTTGCGAAAACAGCTGCAGCAGGAAGAGAATGGGACAGAGCCAAACAGCCCCCCACCATTGCCAAGGCCAGTACAGGCACAGAGTGACTCATAGGAGGAACAACCTGAGCCTGCCCACGTTGGTAGAAGGGTGTGTGCCCAGACTTTGGCAAAGAGACAATGCATAACACATACACTGACAGACATGGTAGGAACTCAGGGAATGACACTTCTCTCTGACTCATACATACAGTAAAAGAAATGCCAAACATGACACTACCTGTGCTTTTCCATGTATAGGGAGTGTACTATGTGGATCCGACATAGTCAGCCCTCCAGTACCATCCTCAATACTGGCACAGCCACAAGGTAAGTCACTCTTCCTATCCTTTGCTGAATGGAGTAGTATGTCCTGCTTGTTGTATCTATGGTTTGGATGTGAGCATGCAGGGGAATCGGGTGGCTGAATGGGATGGCAGCAGATAGTGGATACCTATAGGGGCAGCATGAAATCCATAACAAATAATGGTGTCAACAAAGTGGGCAGTACTAGACAAAGTGATAAATCCCACTAAAGTACATGTGGTGGCCCAAATGTGTGTCCATAGGACACACACATGCATGTCAGTGAGGCCCACATACCCAACAACAGCTTCAGCCAGCAAGACAGGTGTAGATGACCATAAAAAAGCTGTGCTAAGGTCTCCAATTGATGGCAATGGAGAACAGCCCCCCTGCAGACCTACACAGACAAACTACAACAGGTCAGGCTGTTGTATCCTAGTTCTGAAGGGTAAGAAGTCTGAAACTGAAATGTAGGTCAGTAAAACCTAAGGTCTGTACTCTACTGATATACCTCTAGTGTACATGATAGGTCAGAATACAAAAACGAAATGGAAGCCAACAGAGTACCTGAAATACCAGTACAGTCATAGCAAATGTTTACAGTTGTCAGGTGTGCCAACCCTGCCCACAATCCTATGTAGAAATGCAGTAACATGTACATGTGGGTTTAATAACAGTTGAGCACAGATTACCTGAGCTGGCCCAATTTACAGGATAGATTGTTGCATGTGTACAATATGCAGGGATTTGTGTGTTAGGTTGTTGTGTGTTGTATATTGTGTGGAAGTGGTCAGCATGCAGGCATGGAGGGTTGTGTCTCGGTGGCCTGTGGCCAGTACTGTCGATGACAGGGCCATGTTCTGACAACTGCAGTGTCAAATACAATGCATCCCACCAAGACCCAATTCAGCAGTCATCCATACTCACTGTTCAGATGTCAATATCTGTCACCATCTGAAAGATGGACATGCCATGAATGTGGGCCCAGACATACACACAGTACACAGGAGGAAGTACCCTAGACAGAGTACATAAAATTTAACTGTCAACTGCACACACCTTTGGAATTGTACATACAGGTTAGCAGCACATTAGTTGTCTGTGTAGTATGGTATACTGATGTAGTCTGGCCAATCGCTGACAGACCGCAAAAGGCACAGTTGTGAAATAATGAGAGACTGCCTATGTCCCAGCACAAGGCAGCATAAGGAGAATGTCCCAGATATATCTATAAGTCAGCTGCAAGAAGCTTCCATATCACACATGCACTCAGCTCACCCCACCATCAGCCACATATTTATCACAGGTCATATCCCTACTGTTGGAAATGAATACAGTATGACCCCCACTTCTGTATGGGAATACCCACAGAATGCAGCATGCTGAAGAGGTGTCCCATGCAGGTGTGTCCCTAGCCATAAGCAGCACCCTGCCAGCATCCAGAACAATGGATTAATATGGAAAGGCACTATTGCCATTAACACCTTGCACACTTACCCTGTCACCCCAGGGAAATCCAGTGACTCGCAGCCTGGGACTGTAGGAGTGACAGAATGCACTGGCCTGTTACAGATGACCTGCATCACTACCAAAAACCCTACAGTCCTCTGTCAAAGGCCTGTGCCTCACCCGTACTGCCAATGTATGTTATCTCATTGGATCCCAACTAACAACATAACACAGTCCACAGAATGCAAATGCAGAGCCATGTTGACAAATCCCAGTAGCATGCCCCCCCATGTCCTACTGCATGAACTGTGGACCAACCCCTAAATACTGCTGGGATGAAGGGACAACTATAGGGTTACTTCTCAGATATCGCTTGCTTAATGTTAGGAATAGGATAGAATAACAGAATGGGGGGGGTGTAGAAGCACTTAACTGTAGACTACTATGTGTATAGGGCATGTCATTGAGGGCTGCTGTCTTGTAGTAATGGCATACCTATCAATGTCAAATGTCTATCTGTCAAACCATTCATCGTAATGCATAACCTGTTGGCTAAGTGATTTCTGTCTGTCCTCTGTACAGATGTGCAGTTGTCAGGCATCCATCTTGTCTGCTTATAGGCAATCTATGCTTGACTGACACTGACATGTCTACGCAGCTGTGTTATGAATTCCCCAGCTAGGACACCCCACCCTGTATGCACCACATGCCATTGATACTTCAACTAGACTACCACAGTCAATAGAACATGCTTGGATTCAGGTCTCCAACCCAGACTCTGGCCATATTATGTAATATATGTTGCATACATGTCATTTGGAGGACCTCAGTGGCTCTCTGCAAGAGACAACCAGATGATTGGATGTTGCATTTAACTGTCACCCTGGGGATCACTCAATTTTATTTATTTTTATTTATTTTATTTTACATTTGTTGACCGGGCTAGTCTGGCTGGATACATGTCCATTTTCAGCAGAGGCCGAGGAGAAAAGCTCTACTATATACTAGAAGGTAACATAAAAATAGTACAATGGGATGCAAAATTATAAGCATGACAAGAAAATTAGTCCAATGTAGCATATTATATGGTACTAAAGCAATTTGACAATAACTATAATTAGCAAAACTTAAACGAAACTTTAATTAGCAAACTTAACAAAGCTATAGCTATAACATAGAGTGATGATTTATGTTTGCAAATTCTTTGCTGTAGTAGGAATAGTACAGTCATAAAAGAAAGAAAGTAGTAAATTACATAAGAGTCTATAGGTATTTACAGTATTCACAGTATTCACAATTGTTATAATCGTTTGTGCCAGGGCAATAGATTAAGAGGCAGATTTGCATAGCTGGGAGCAACCTATAAATTTGGGGGGGATAACAGGTTGCAAAGGTAAAGTAGTATCCAAGTGGATAGTAGATAGTTGCAGAAGAGGGGTAGTATTAGTGATAGGGACAGGCATAGGGGTAAATGGAGAGAAATGAGAAGAGGGTTGGATGCTCAGGTCAGTCAGGGTTTGAGCAGGGGCATAGCCAGTGAGACTTAAAATACTTCCTCTGTTGTTTCTTGAAAAGTTGAGAAGAGCCTAGAGAGGTCAGTTCTATGGGAAGTATATTCCAGTATGAGCCAATGGCATTTGTAAACAAGGAGTCGCCAGCTTTGTTGTGTGTTTTGAGAGTGGCAACTAGTAGTTTGTTGGCTGAACCAAGGGAAGTAAGATTCCTGTAAGGGACAACAAGGTTATTTAGTATGGGTGTATTAGAAGGGTAGTGGAGGATTTTATAGGTGATAACTAATTGATGTAGGAGAATAAGATTTTGGAGTTTGAGCCAGTCAAGCTTTTTGAGGTTAACACAATGATGGGTGTGAAATGGGGAACCTGTGGCAAACCTGGCAATGCTATGATAGGCCATGGCAAGTTTCTGAAGGTTAGATTTTGAAAGGTTTATAAAGGATTGGGAGGCATACAATACTGTGGAGATAAGATGAGTTTGACTAGAGACACCCTTGTAGATGCTGTTAGAAAGGGCTTAAGTCTATAAAGAGCATCAATCTTTTTATTAACAGCTTTGATGGTTAGGTCAATGTGGTAATCAAAGTTTAGTTGATTATCTATTGTGACGCCTAGTAGTTTAGTGTAACAGTCAGGTGTAATGATAGTGCCATTGTCAGACACAATTGAAAAGGAGAGAGGGGCGGATTTAATGGTAGGAGAGACACTGACATGTCTACGCAGCTGTGTTATGAATTCCCCAGCTAGGACACCCCACCCTGTATGCACCACATGGCCTGCTGAAAAATGTCAGGTGGCATGATACCACTGTACTCACATCCCCTACTCTTCTCATCTCTCCATGGACAATATCCTGGTCTACACTGAGGAACACCTGCACCTATGGACCCCAGTAATGACAAATGTGTCACTATGCATTACTGAGAATATCAGTGTCTGTGTGTTTGTAAACTTGTAGTTATAATATCCTGAGGACCTTCTCACCCACTACACCCCCTATTGCCATAGTTAGAAATGGCTACTGCTGCAATGGACATTAAATGTACCTTGTTACAGTCTACACCCTATGGGCTACCTGGAGCTTGCAGTACCAGCACAACACTGTTGTACAAATGGGTAGATATGCATGGGTTATCCTCTGAGTCCTGGAATGTGTGTGTATGTGTGCAAGTAGGTATATTTGCACACATACACATGTGTGTGCAAGTAAGTATATTTGTAGACTGCAGCATTCTGAGGCCACATTCTCCAAATACAGTACTCCTTGCCATACATTATAAGGGATAGTGATGTTGCTGACATTAGGAGAGCCATGACAATCCCTCACCCTGCTATCCCTGTGGTGTGTGCAATAAATGCATATCACTGTAGTAGCACTGATCATATAGAGAAGGGATTGTATTGCAGTCCTGGTCAATGTGTGATTGTGGGTATGTCAGAGTATTATCATGGGTTTCAGTGAGTAAAATATCCAATGTGGGGTGAGGGTGCTTGGTATACTGTCTTTACACCATGGTACCCCCAGTACATGTCCCAAGGTCCACCATATGAAGACTACTGTCACCATCAGCCATACAGGTAACTGATTTCACTATCCAGCCCGATGATGCATGTGTTGTGTGCAAATTGTATGTAACAGAATAGACTCACTGACAAGGTAGTTAGCATTGATAAACCCAGGTCTCTCAGATGTGTCTGTGACTGTTTTGTGTTTGTCAATGTGTGTATGACAGTATGTCATACTATGTATTGTTCATTAACACCTAGTACATCCTCCATTACCATACTGTACAAGGCCTGGTGATGTTCTTCACTTAATAAGAAACTTGGGACACACCTCATCCTAAAAGCTGTGTGGTGTGTGCAATTAAGGCCAAACACATTAGTAGCAATAAGTACCTAGGTAGAGGTTCTACTCTCAATGTTGCCAAGTAAGTGTGTGTATGTGAAGGGATCTACTTCAGTTTGCAGAAAATACATGTCCCAGGAGGTCATCTGTCAGGGAACTGACTGGCAAATGCTAACATTTCAAAGGAATAATCTTGTGGAAATGTATTCCAACAAAACTAGTAGTAGAGGTGTAAATTCCCTCTTCCCCACTGTACAGCGATACTGGAGTTGGTATATCTAGTTGGTTGTGGATGTTGTGGGCACAGCCACCCTTACTGGGGTTATTATTGTGTGTATACACCCGCTTAGTCTGCAGTAATACTATACAGTTTATGTTAACAGGTTAAGTAGTTGCCAATCACACTATGTGTGGTTCTACACCACCCCACACCCTCCAAAATGGAGGGCTGTGCCACCCACACCAGCACACCTATTTTTACCAACTCCAGGATTGCACTACATTGGGAAGAGGACATGTACCCTGCCAGTACCATCGTCGATGACATTAAACTAGCAGTCTGATTATTTACTAATGTGATGTTTTGCTTATTTTGTCTTGGTGGAATTACATAGGCTAACATGGGTTCACTGCAAAATTAAGTACATCCATCTGTACAGTATTCTCTGTGTATTGCATCAACATCAAAGCCTCTGTGTGTTATACACAAACATTTAGTGTGTGGCACCCAGTACACTTACCATTGCCCACTGTAGAAGGGCTGCTTATATCAGCCACCATGCACTCACCTGTATGCACCCCTCAGACCTATCAGCAGTGTGGCACATGCAATAATTGTTATACAGACCTGTTACTTGTGTTCAGCTGTACCCGGGATATGACACAGTCAATGTGTCACCACAGTGCCATACCCCTTGTAGGAAACAACAGCATACCAACATTCTGCTGACACATAGGCACCTACAACACAAACTGAATACATTATGGAGAACACAATCAGTCAGTGTTAATAACAGCTATAATGCATCATGGCTGGACAGCTACACATCCTGCCATGTAAGTATTAAACTTTCCAGCTGAAAACATGTTACACATCATTACATTGCTAAACCTTAGTACATTCACACTGTGCTTGAGAATCATATTAGCCTGTCCCTGCAGTGATGGTCTGTATGACAGGGATGTGGCACAGGTATCATCATATGCACAGGGTGTGTTGTGGGTTTGTCAGAGACCTAGGCTCAGGGATTTGTTTGACATCATGTACCTGTGTTTAGAGGTTTCATTATCAATTGGGCTGTGCAGATGTGGTGTGTGTAGGTATAGAGGTGTCCTAGCTGAGTTGGTGATGTGTGTGTATGTGCGTGTGTGCGTGTGTGCGTGTGTGCGTGTGTGTATGTATGCACACAGTTCTGCCATGTAGCTGCTCTATACAGGGATTTGTTGGTCAGCTGCAGACTGTACATAGTAGGGTGTGCAGTTCACCATCTCTGGCCACGGACATGAGAACTGTGCCTGCCAGTGGTTCCACGGGCACTACCAGGTACAAGCACAGATATGGTACTCCCCCCATGATGATGACAAATCTCTGCTGGACCCAGGTCCCTGATGGTATTGGCCAGGACCACGTGCACATGGCCTGTTGTGTGCTGGTATAGACAGCACCTCCTCTGCAGTGTCGGTACTGGTACTGCCACTACGCAAGCAGCTGTGTCTTATTGCACATCCATGTAGACCTCCACCTGTTGGTGTTGCTGACCTACATACATGTGGTCGCCCTACTCCTACCATATGTTCTAACACAGACATTGCACGGTTGAGGATTCCCACCATCTCACCCAACCATCTATCCAGGACCTCTGCAAAATACTGGTGGGCACCTGCAAGATCACGGATGTTGTCAAGTACAGCAGAATGAGTAGCCCTCTGGAGCCTCAGACTCTGTCTGGTATAATGTTCCATATGTTCCTGTGCTTCCATGATGGCCTGAAACATGCATCTGGTGACACCTGCTGTGACACTTCTGCCAGGTGCATGATGACCAGCAGCCCTCCTATGAGCACTCCTGTACATCTGCATTGTATGATACCTCACTGGTCATCCGGCTATGGCTGCTGTGTACAGACACACTTACCATAGTCACCACACTGTCCTGTCCCATGCCACCACCCGCCAACTGTCCCTCATCTATGGTCAGTGGTGATGGGGTATGTATAGGCATTGTGACTGTATGCAGGGATGGGGTGGATAAAAGTGGGTTGTCAACTGATGGCATAGCTTTAGCCCCTGACAACCCTGCTTGTGCCTCACCATACCTATCATCATTGTCAGAGTCTGTATGGACACTAACACCAGTTTTCCTGCAGGAGGGACCCTGACCCACCTCACCACCTGTGAGGGGAAAACAAAAACTATAATTTAAGCCATGCACTTCATTGTTTACCTCTACACACACACACACACACACACACACACACACACACACACACACACACACACACACACACACACACTTGCAGGTGAGGTGGCACAAAGATATTACACAGACCTCTTATTACCCAACAGTCAAAATGCATGATATATGGCACTCAGCAGTATGCACTGCAGCTGTACTCAATCCCTGTTACCAACATTATACATCTCTGTGTATGCATGAGTTGTGTTAGTAAGTGATGTCCCTCCCCCTTGAACACATGCACCCATGTACACAGTATTGCTGTGCACCTGTTCAGCACCCTGGCATGTACTGTGCACCATACCTCACGAGTATACACACCATTGCTGAATGTGTATATGTGTGGCAGTTATGTTTGCTCTGTTGTTCACAGCCTCTGTGTGTTTGTTTGACACGTACCTAGGATGATATGAGGACAGATGTCAATAGTGAATGCCTGACCTCTGATTTGAAGATCTCATCATCAGCAGTACATCTATGATCAATGAAATCCAATTACTCTGACAACCTTCAAAGCTTACTGTGGCTATGAGGAGTATACACACCCTTAATGAGATGCCAGCCTCTTCCCTGATATGCAATGGGGCCACAATACCACATATGTTAACATTACACACACCTGATATGTGACATATGACCTGTGCTATCAAATACAGTATCAAACAAATGTGTTAGTTGTTCAGATGCTGATTAAGATGCATACAATATTTGTGGTGGTGCTGCAGTAGCGTTGTCACCTCACAGTAAGACATTGTCCTGTTCGATTCTCAGCTAGAGCGTCTTCTGGGTGGAGACATGTGTGAATGGGCGTACCTTCATTGAAGGTTGTGTGTCAGGGCTGGCAATTCGGCACATAAAAATCTACTGCCAATCATTAGCGGACCGGAGTTCCGCTGTGGCAACCCCTAACCGGGAAAAACCGAAAGACACAACAACTGTGCATACCCTTAACATGATGGTTTGTTGCAGCACCTAAGTGAACTAAAACAGTCACTATTCCTGGAAGGGGTATACTAGCATGGCCCATCTTCACTTGCCATTATTTGGTCACTCCACCCTACAAATGTCCCCCAAATCTGCTGGATTGCAAGGTCAGCTCATGTGCACAGCCCTTGGAGGTCACACAGTGCCTTCACATTTGCTGGTGAGTCAGGGTTATATTTGGCACAATTCATGACCTTGACTGTGTTCTAATACAGCCATTCTTAGTGAGCTTTGTATGTATGCTTCAGTTCACTGTTGTGTTTCAGTATGACACCCCTCCCCATCCTGAGCCTTTTTGCAGATAGTTGACAACTATGGGCCACACATGAGTGTCATTTTGCAGTGTTCCAAATTCAGAACACCATGTCTACCAGCCTAGTTCCTGCTAATGGACAGCAAACCTAAAGGTGTGCACTGGCACGAGCAAGGTACATATGGGGATGGTGGGCCTGAGGTGGAGTGAGGTGTTGCTTGCGCATCACATGTATTCTTATTAATACTGTCTGTAGGTCTCAGCTTTTGTCTTGGTACACCATTGCACATTGCAACACATGCCTTTGGGAGACTTGATGTTATGCATATGCTACCTGTAGAGAACCCAGGATGATGTTTCCTGTGGGACAACTCTTACATCTGATTACCCTAACCCGTAGGCCACACTTATGCAGAGTCCAGGCAATCATTGACACAGGTACTGCACAGGCAGTACTTGCTAGACATTCCTGCAACTCCCTCAGTGTTGCTGTATGTTTCTGGGCAGCCTCCATGACCAGTTTGCAACATGTGTTGTCATCTGTCTTGGATGGGAATCTGTTTATTTTCTACATTAATGTTGCACATATTTCATAGTCACATACATGACTGTCTGCATTGTTTGCCATGGTATATGCAATGGTGAGGTAAGGCTATGTCTCCCACTCCTGAGTGCTACTTTTTGGATAATGGATCCATTCCATTGCTTGTAAGATGTGTGCAAGCCACAGCTGCCTCTGTTGCAGGTGAGTGGGCAAATGTCATGGACATACTTCTTGGACAGCAGACCATTACTTGATGTGACACTGAGGCCCTGTACTTGATGTAAGGTATGCACTCAAGAAGAGTGAATGCTGTCAGTATCTCAAAAGCTGCTTCAAGAATATGTTACTTGGAGTGTGTGCACACATATGCTTCCAATGTTTGTTAAGGTATGTATTTCCCATATTTGTTGTTCTAACATAGGATTCCATATTACACATTCATTGCTCATGTTAGGATCACATTACAGGTTGTAAAAGGTGTGGCATTTGGTATTGTGATATGCCACTGTGTAGATCTGTAACTGTTACCATTGTAATAGTGGTGTATACACTGTTGTAGCCACTGTATAAGGGTAATGTTTTAGACATTTCCCTACTGTAGGCCATTTGTCCCACCATTATGTTCATCTCTGTCCACATATCTTGCACTGACAGGTTGTTAGGTATACTGCAGGACTCTTACATACCCTTCAGATATGCCACCATGGTGGCCACTGTGATACAGTGCAGTTAGCAACAATAAATGAACATATACAGCATGCATTATGGGTAGGTGTGTTAAAAGTGTGCATGGCAAATACCATAGCCATAACATGGCCGGTGTATTGGCAAACCTGAACAAAAAAACTCCATACTCACCAGCTACAGACTGCTGCCCCTAAGGTATACCAGAGTGACCTACATAGTTGTGTGACAGATGTAATGTCAGTAGCCACACCTGTGGCAATGGTACAGTGTGGGAACAACATTTCAGTACATCAACAGTACAAACCCACAATACTACAGATTATGCACATCTGTTCATTACTACACTGCAGCAACAGACTATGTTATCTGACATATGCGTGACGATACTTTACAGATGAAGATGGATAAACAACAGTGGTTTACTAATGTTTCCTGGGACCTTTCCTGCATGCTCTCTGCCTATTGTGTGGTTAGCACCCACCTCCACAATGCTATTGTCAGGTTCCTGGCTTGGCTGGCAGGTGGGTGCCCCAAGGCTGGCAAGGAGCTCCTCAGCATGTGTCAGTGGGGGCTGGATGGCATGACCCCCAACTATGGCTAGCTGGTCCCTCCTAACTTGAGCAGCACGCTGATGGGCGTGGCAGATGAGATCAGTGCAACAATGTCGCATCTGCTCATAGTTGCGATTATTCAGGCCAACATCATTTTCCTTGTGGATGAGCTTGTTCCACAGGGCAGTCCTCATCTGCAGATCATGGGACATATGCCCAAAGAGGATTCTGTGGTGATGCACAAGGTAGTTGATTATTATTTCATTCTCCTGTGGAGTATAAGCAGAGAGACAGTCCCTGGACATGGTACCTGGAAGACATAAACATGAAAAAAGGTCTGAGGACCTAATACTGCAAGGATATAATAGTTGGTAATTGACATCTCTCTCTCCCCACCACCATATATGCAACAATAATCTGAACACACAAATCAATGAGTATGTTTACACCAAACCTACTGTTGGGACATATATCCTATTGTGCAATAAATATAGAAATGTGCTTCTATTCATGTTCCATGTTGAAACACTATCATTGGTGGCCTGTTGCTAACAATATAACATGCATGCCATTGTAATGGCCACTGTGGTTCCATATATGCATGCATTCTGTTTGCTATGCAACTGTTCCAAATCTGGTGTTTTGGGTTAATGGGAATATCTATGCATGCTGTTATAACTACTCCTGGATTGTGTTGACTAATACTACCCACATATGTTCTAAAATGGCAATACAATACCATGTTTGGGAAGGCTCTTCCCAGCGAACCCCCTCTCCCACCTCATCTGGCTGTGGCACCAGGCCACAGCATGTCTGGTACTCAGCCCAGGACCTCCTCATCTGCTGGTCCTGCACTACCTTCAAGGGGCACCACCTCAGGGGATGGTGCTCATTCCCTCCAGGAGCACACACAGACATGTTCCTGTCACCTGAAGTCAGGTGTAGGTTCTGGTGCTCCGCAGAGAATTGGGGGCTCTGCTACAATTAGAGGGTCAGCCTGCCCCTCCTGCTCAGCCCCCAGCACAGCCACCTTCAGGGCCATGAAGGTGCAGTGGTGACTGCCCATGGGTGGGGACCTCAGTCCCACTGTTTCCATTAGGAGCTCATGGGCTTCCAGTTTCCAAACAACCCTCCCCATCCAAGGTGTTTACCCACCATGTGTCATATACCTCCCCTGTATGCTATCTTTTCTGTCTTCCGACCCAACCTACCTCCCCAAATATACCTGCTATCCTTCCCCAACATAGAGGAATACTCCAGAAGTACTATATACCATAAACATCCACAGCACATGATAGTCACAAACAAGAAACTTTTAATGAAGCTTTCAGGTTTACACCCTTCATCAGCATACAAAATCACAACACATTAACACATTTAAATAGAGGACCATTATAATCACATGATCAAGCCAGCCATTCAAAGGACCACTATAATTAAATATACAGATTCAATTTAAAAACATCACTTAACATCTAGTAAAATTAATTTTCATGTAGTTACTTATTAAAAGCATAATACATAAGTATAAAAAAGTACAAAAAACTGTTACATGTATATATAGACAAATAATTACATCTACATATTTAGAAATACTATGCACTTAATACTATAAATTTTCTCTCTGCCTCTTGGTCAAAACTGGTTTTAAACTGACTGTCCCATTAAGGCCTGGATACTTATCAGCCTGTAGCCAGCCAGTTTAAAACCAGTTTTGACCAAAAGGTCAAACAGTATCCAACAGCCCTTGTTCTGGCCAGCAAATACATTATCAGCCCTTGCAAGTGTCTAACCCAGGACCCTTCACACCATAGTCACAGCAATTTACCACTAAGCCATCTGAGCTGCATATATGTGTGATGTTTTCTCAAACATCATGCAGCACAGTCATTCAGCAGTAGGGAAAATGTATTTATATATATATCTATTTATATATATATATATATATATATATATATATATATATATATATATATATATATGTTATGTGTGTGTGAGTGTGTGTGTGTGTGTGTGTGTGTGTTTGTATATATGTATACATACACACACACACACATATATATATATATATATATATATATATATATATATATATATTTATATATATATATATATATATATATATATATATTTATGGAGTGCATTCAGACAACGGATCCACACTCTGAACTTCCTTCCTCCACAGCTGCACTGTTCTGCCTTGCTATGAAACAGAGCATCACATGTGGACACAGCCTAACATTGGGGCGATATATAGGGACAGATCGTAGATATGCCTATTACAAGCCTATGAAGTTTGTGCATGATACATTTCACATTACCATGACTGTTCTGAAGGTGCTGGGGTCTGAAACACATGTCTATCATGACTTTATTACTTCCACCATCAGCTATTTGCCAGACTAATATACATGTCTCTGCACCAACTGCTGTTCCCCACATCCTAATTGCATGCAGCCAGTTGTGTAGTACTTCCAATAGCTAATGTCATAGCAACCCACTACTGTAAATGACTACCTCATGTGGGCATTGTCCCTATACCTTTCCTTTATGGAAGACATCCTTCCTGTCTGTGGGCAGCATTGTTACAGACAGCAGGTAGCAACACCTCTTACAACCGAACTTGTGGACACAGGCCAACTACATGTTTGTATAAGGTTCCAGACCTAGGGACAGTGTGTGAGTATTGCTGTTATATGCATTGAATACTGCTAGTTTTACAGACGTTGTGTGTACATGCTAGTTTTGCATGGAATGCCGTCTGTCTGCATAGCTGTCAACTGTGGGCCTATCCACATGATGGCCAGAGGATTGGCTGTTATGTTTTGTCAGTTCACCACACAGATCTTGTCTCTGACAGTGGCATTCTCTCCGTTGATTGCTATCAGTACATGACAACATCCATTTGTGTTTCTGACTTCATATTACTGAGTAAGGATATGTTGCAAAAAATAAACACCAAAAACAAGCCTGGAAAAACGAAGCAGGATATCCCAAAAATTGGTTCTTTATTGAGCTACAACGCTGAAAAAGGCACACCATAAACGCCTTTATCACATACAAGTGCGTTTTCGTCATAAAACCATTCGACTTCATCAGATGCTGACAACCATACAAAATCCCATTTTTGTTTAATTCCTTACTAATTGCAACCTATCAGATATGAGTATATCTCAATTTTACCTATATTAAAATTAAGAACAGCTAAATTGTAATCAGGATTAATTTATACAGTTAAAACCTTTGGAAAGTGATAGTATGTGAAGAGAACAATAGAAATTAATGCACTGGTTTAACAAAGATAAATACATGATTTAAATACACGGGCATATGTATTTATTTATTTACGTATTTATTTATTTATTTGTTTTTTATTTGGATAATAATATTTTTAACATGGTATATAAAAGCATCAAAATGTAATCAAATGGTTTATCATTACATGATAAAAAATCTTTTTAAGAAATATCACTCAACATTAATTTTAAAATGACTATATACGTCAGAATGAGGGGCGTATTTTAAATGAATTATTCATGAACATTTAAATAATGAAATTTAAAAGGAAATAAAATTGCATTCGCTGTTTTAAATTCAATAGAAGCATCCTGATAGGTTGCAATTAGTAAGGAATTAAATAAAAATGGGCTTTTGTATGGTTGTCAGCATATGATGAAGTCGAATGGTTTTATGATGAAAATGCATTTGTATGTGATAAAGGCGTTTATGGTGTGCTTTTTTCAGCGTTGTGGCTCAATAAAGAACCAATTTTTGGGATATCCTGCTTCATTTTTCCAGGCTTGTGTTTGGTGTTTATTAGTTATTTTTGGCTTGGATTCTGCTTTACTTTTTGTTTTATCGTGAACTTTTGGCAGAACGAAGATGGAAACTACCTCGCTTCCTGATTCTAGGGTGCAGGAGGATTTGGGCCTTTCTCGTAAGCTGATTGGTCATCTTACGGAACTGATTGACCTACTGACTCCCCTAAGCCAATCCTTGGTGCAGATGTATGGTGACGTGAGCAAACGGAGGACTTGCAGAACCGAAAGGTTTAATAAACCTGTAGATGGTGTTATTCGTGAAGGAAGGGAGCTTATTAGCAGTTATGGAGATGCCGGCAACTTTGGTAATGTAAATGAAGGAACTTTCAACCCTTTACATACACCAAATGTTTTTGGACACAACAATGAGAGAACAGAGATTAACGATGGCTTGGGGTGTGCAGTAGGGAAGTCACCTATTCATAACAGAAACATTACAGGTACTGTGACAAATGTTATTCAAGAAGAAAATAATGTTTGGTTAAAAACCAAATGTGTATTTAAGTTAAACAACAGGAAGGGTTCCAACCTAAGCAACAACACCTATGCTATTATGTTGGATAATTTATCCAAGCTTATGTACAAATACAGGAATCTGAATATTGAAAATGAATACCTAAGGGAATGTTTAAACAGGGAAATTGTTCCTAAGGGGTTAAGGGTGTGGAAATTTCCAAATAATGTTGTGGCAGGATCTGTTTCATAAAGAACTGCTTACTGTATTTAACAATTGTGGTTTAGATGTTTTAAAACTCATGATTAAAGAAAATAACCGGGTTTTAGAAACTGTATATAAGGACATTGAAGAAATTGACCAGTGCATTAAAAATGATCTAATGTTCACTATTCAAGAAGAGAAAGATAAGTATTTTAAGTTAAGGAAAGATATTGATTTTAAGTGTAGTGAAGTAATTAATAGAAAGCTTAAAAAATTGGAAAGAGATATTACAGACTACAACAATGAAGTTAGTTACCCTAAACCACTATATAAAAAACACTATATGGGTGGGGACAGGTTGGATGGTCCCTTTGAACAAAATAAAAGGGGATTTGAGGGTCTATGTGTAGAGAATGAGTTTAGAAATGAAAATGAAAATTATGATGAAGAATTTCCACCATTAAGGAGATCTGAAAGGCTTATGAATGAAAAGAGATCTCCACAACCAAATGTTCAATGGAGGGGGAGGAGGAGGGGAAGAGGAAGGTACTGAACGAACTCCGACCCCCCACTATAAACAACTGTGAAATAGTGACCACAAACGGAATCAAAAACACATTTAACAACTTCTCTATATACAATTTTAGTGGCATTGATATAAAGAAGGGGCACTTTGAACTGCTTTCAAAAGGGTTAAAATTTATTCCCTATAAAAAGGGAGACATTGCCAAAACCCTAATGGACATAAAGATGTTTCTAAGAAAGGTGAATTTAAATATTGTCCTACAAACACCTTTAAACAAAGACAAAAGGGAATTGAGACTGAAAACCACCTATAACCCCCCACTCCACCCTCAATTAAGGAACCTAGAAAAAATAGTAGAACAAGAAGTAAGGAAAGAACAACATAAACACATTAGATACAAGGACAATTTAAGTAAAGAAGAAAAGTATTGTTTGGATGAATTGAAAAATAATTCTAGTATTCGGGTAATGAAACCTGATAAAGGGGGAGGGGTGGTTATAATGGACAACATTCATTATGAAAGTAAAATGAATAGTAGCCTATCGGAAGATGGAAAGTACTCTTGTGTTTCAAGAAATGAAGTTAATATTGCATATCATAAAATTGATTTAGGCTTATTAGATATGGTGCAAGAAGAACTAATTGACTTTAGCACCTATGGGTACTTAAAGGTAGACAAACCTAGGATCCCCTCTCTTTTTGGGATCCCAAAAATTCATAAAAATGATACTGATCCTCCCTTCAGATCCATAGTTTCTGCCGAAGGGACAAAAAACACGCCCTTTAGCCAAATATTTGGATACAAAATTAAAAAGAACCTGGGTAGGTAGAGAATTGATACTGAGAGACTCCTGGGATCTTTTGAAAGCTATTTCCCATGATTTATACGAGGAGAATTTGTTATTTGTAACCATTGACATAGTGGATTTGTTCTCATCCATTCCATGGAAGGAAGATATGGAAATGTTTGAAGAAATAGTTTACCAAGATAGAGAATTAACTCAAAAAGAAAAACTGGTCAACACTTGGTTAATGGAGATGGTTTTGAGAAACAACTTCCTATATTTCAAGGGGGAATGCTTTCAGCAGACACAAGGAGAAGCTATGGGGGCAGCTTGCGTCCCAACTTTTGCAAGCCTTGTTTTGACTAAATGGGAAGAGAAATTTATTATTCCCACGGAATTCAGAAACTATTGGAATTTATATTGTAGATTTTTAGATGATATCATAATTTTTTGGAAGGGAGGAAGAGAAAAACTAGAAGAATTTCTGGATTACTTGAATAAATCAACCCAATTTTTAAGGTTTACACATAAGATTTCAGAAAAAAATGTGCAATACTTAGATATAGAAATTTATAAGGTGAACAATAAATTTGAAACAAGAGTATTTAGAAAGGAAACATACTGTAATTCCTTTTGCATTTCGATAGTAGTGCCCCTTCACTATAAGAAAAATATTGCAAAGGGGCAGTTTGTAAGGGCGAGTCGGATGACTAGTGCAGACGACGATTTTGAGGTAGAATGTGACTTTCTAGAATCTATGTTCCTCGAAAGAGGATACCCTTCCAAGTTTATCAAGGACATTAGGGAAGAAGTAGAAAAAGGTAGAACTAATAGGTTTCAACCAATTTTGAATAATGCTGGTTGGAAAGAAACAGAGGAGGTTAGCAAAGATATTAATGGTTCTAATTACGAGCATGCATTAGTTTTGGAATACAACGCTACAAACAATATTGTCAAAAGGAAATTTTTGAGAGAATGGGAAAGGTTTGTAGCCATCACAGACATAGATAAAATATCCAAAATGCCTCAAAAAATAATATACAAAAATTCCCAGAATATAAGGTTGATTTTAGAGAACAAACAAAGTAATAAAACAAAAAATAAAACAGGGACCTACAAATGTGGACACTGCAATCAATGCCACTATATTATGAATGTAGATGTTCTATCTAGAAAGTAGAAACAAATGGTTAATCAGCAGGGGTTTATACAATTGTTAATCTAAAGGTTTAGTATACTTAGCTTCCTGAATAGTTTGTAAATCCTTCTATGTGGGAAAAAACGAAAGAAAGCTTAAAAGAAGGATATACGAACATCATTATGAAGTGGCTACAAGAAAGGACACCAATGCTCTATTTAAACATTTAAAAAAATGCCCTGAAGCAAAATACACTTTTGTGGTTCTGGAACAAGTTAAACTTGATGGAAGGGGGGACCCTGGGATGAAAAAATTGAGGTCAGGGAACTGTGGTGGCAATTAACCCTGGACGCAGGGAACCCCCCAGGACTGAATGAGTATATCTCAATTTTACCTATATTAAAATTAATAACAGCTAAATTGTAATTAGGATTAATTTATGTAGTTAAAACCTTTGGAAAGTGATAGTATGCGAAGAGAACAATAGAAATTAATGCACTGGTTTAACAAAGATAAATACATGATTCAAATACATGGGCATATGTATTTACGTAATTATTTATTTATTTATTTATTTGTTTGTTTTTTATTTGGATAATAATATTTTTTAACATGGTATATAAAAGCATCAAAATGTAATCAAATGGTTTATCATTACATGATAAAAAATCTTTTTAAGAAATATCACTCAACATTAATTTTAAAATGACTATATACGTCAGAATGAGGGGCGTATTTTAAATGAATTATTCATGAACATTTAAATGATGAAATTTAAAAGGAAATAAAATTGCATTCGCTGTTTTAAATTTAATAGAAGCATCCTGATAGGTTGCAATTAGTAAGGAATTAAATAAAAATGGGCTTTTGTATGGTTGTCAGCATCTGATGAAGTTGAATGGTTTTATGACGAAAACGCACTTGTATGTGATAAAGGCGTTTATGGTGTGCTTTTTTCAGCGTTGTGGCTCAATAAAGAACCAATTTTTGGGATATCCTGCTTCGTTTTTCCAGGCTTGTGTTTGGTGTTTACTAGTTATTTTTGGCTTGGATTCTGCTTTACTTTTTGTTTTATGTTGCAACAAATCCTGTAACACCAGCAAATTTCACAGTGTATAACAGCAATATTTCATATACGGCCCTTGTTTCAGCCTCTGTCCTCTACCAATATACCAGGCTTTGTCCAGATATCATGCAGTAAGAGGCTGTTAGGTAATGACCTATCACACAAATTGTTAGGCAATGACCTATCACACAAATTGTGGGTTAGGGTCCATATATATGAGGGCTACAGCTGGACAAAGCATGTGTGACCTTGTACAATCCAGAGGTCAGTGTATGGAGAACACTGTTATATGCCCTTGTAAGGCATTTTTATGGGGGAGGGGTATCAAATGTTTTTAACCTAGGCTGTAACAACATGTGAGGGATATCACTAGTAGGAAACATTAAGGGATATGGCTTTACATGTTCATATGTTTCCCCATGGGAACAGTGGTGGGCTAGAGCTTACTGTCTTACACACAGGTCTGTTTGTCAGTGTGATAGTGACATTTTAAATTAAGCATTGTTATGTAACAGATACATTTACATTGTGGCAACTAATACTCCCTCCCCAGGGGTTGAGTACAGAGGCTGCTGAACTACATCTGTAATTAAGTATATTTTGGTACTTATCTTCAAGGTAAATGTTTTTTTTTACTGTTGTACTACTTGAAGGCCTTAGCCTGAACAGCAAAGTATGTCATGTTTTGCAGATTACTGTATCATATGTTTTGTTTGAGAGTTGCATTAATCAGTTATTATGTATTGCAGACACCTAACTGCTGTAAGAAATGGCATAAACAGCTGAAATAGTGCACAAATAAACATTTCTATGTATGCAAACTTGTGAGTTGTGTAATGTCCTTTGCGTTGTATGTGGGTATATGTTTCATGAAATATTTCTCATTTGTAAGGTGGCAACTGCAGGAATAATGGCTGTTTGATATGCTGTGCAACCTCTATATATACTCTTTTTATACATATCTATACATAGTTATATATTTATATGTGTATGTATGTGTATTTACATATATATATATATATATATATATATATATGTATATGTATATGTATAAATGTGTGTGTGTATATTACTACTTTCACATTGTACATTCCCTATGGTAGACAGACTGTTTTGCATGATATGTCAATGAAATCATCCTGACATCTTACAGCTGAGTTGGCTTTCTGTTAACTTGTTCTTGCTGTGTTGTGCAAAGTCTTGTGTTCAAGACTTGCTAGTGCTGGTTGTTTTGTTGCAAGGCAGATCAGTTCAGCTCTGGAGGAAGGGATCATGGCAATAATTACAAGAGATCACCATTTTGGGCCCATTCACCCCCATTAACAGTGCCTTTGGTCAGATGTTTTGCAGTGAGAGGTTCAGAGTGTGGATCCAATGTGCGAATGCAATACACAGATATATGTATATATATATATATATATATATATATATATATATATATATATATATATATATATATATATGTATATATATATAAATATATATATATATATATATATATATATATATATATATATATGTCTATATATAAATATATCAATTATATATATAAAGATTATGGAAAAATGTATACAAAAACAATTTATGCACCACCTAATCCAAAATCACCTCATGGCGGATACCCAGCATGGATTTTGTCCGCACCATAGCACAACCTCAGCGTTAATGGCTTTTACCAATACCATAAACAATAACCGTAACAATAATCACATATCCTCTGCCCTATTCTTGGATCTTTCCAAGGCTTTTGACATGGTTGACCACCAACTTCTGGCTCACACCCTGCAAACTTTCCTCCTTGATACTAAAGCCCTTCTTTGGTTTACATCCTACTTTAATGGAAGACAACAGGCTGTCCTATGGCAGAACAAGCTCTTTAATCTATTACCAAATACCCTTGGAGTACCACAAGGCTCCATATTAGGCCCCCTACTGTTTTCCATCTTTATTAATGACTTGTATACAGTCATACCAAACATTAGCTGTATCCAATACGCTGATGACTCCACCCTGATTTGCTCAGCTACTTTTCCGACAGACCTGAGGGTCACTACCCAGTCCACCTTTAATACCATGGAAAATTGGCTCTCTGAACGTAGATTGTTACTAAGTCCCAAAGAAACTAAAATGCTGTTATTCTCTCCAACTCATAGGTCTGCCGCTTTCACCTTTACCATAAATGCAAAAGATGGGACAATAATTTCCCCTGACCCCTCTACAAAATTACTAGGTGTCATTATTGACAATAACCTAAAGTTTGACCTACATGTAAATCAAACAATCAAGAACATCAATAAAAAACTTGGGTCACTGTATAGAATAAAAGCCTTTGTAACCCCTCCAGCTAAGATGGCTATAGCTCGCTCTCATATGCCTCCCCACTTCTCTCCAATCTAAACAAATCTGTACTAAATAGACTGCCAACCTGTTATAATCATATTGCCAGTTTTGCCACTGGAATGCCTTTTAAAACACACCACTGCATCAACCTAAAACAGCTTGGGTGGCTAGAATGTCCCAGTCACATCCAATATAACCTGCTGATCATGGCTAACAAAATCCTCTATAACCCAGATAACACACCAGCCCTTCAAAATATTATCACCAACCCACAACAATCCAAGACTGCTTCGATCCTCAAACAAACTTCTAATTCAGACAATCAAAATTAGCAATGCAGCTGAAGATGCCCTCTTTGCTAATGCTGCAGGCAGAGCCTGGAACTTACTTCCAGGTGATATTACTTTGCACTCCTCCCTAGGACAATTTAAAACTAAACTCAAACAACATATGGCATTTAACTGGCTTTGCCACTACAATAAGACCGGGTAACTCTCAACATGAACATGAATAACCCAACTAACTATTTATTGTTAATTTTCTCCTGACTATTACCAGGTGTATCTCATATCTGCCTATGTATTCTTTGGTAATACTGCTTATGTACTCTTGTTTTACTTGTATTATTGTATCTGATAACTCGGAGCTTATCTCCCTGGGCCTCCAGTGAAAATGGACATGGCTCCAGTTGGACGATCCCGATCAACAAATGTAAAATAAATAAATAAAAATAAATAAATAAATAAATATATATATATATATATATATATATATATATATATATATATATATATATATATATACACACATATATATATATATATATATATATATATATATATATATATATACACACACACACATATATATATATATATATATACATAAATGTACATATATAATTACATTTCCCCTTCTGTTGAATGACTGTGCTGCTTGATATGTTTGAGAAAACATCACATTTATATACAGTGCAAATGGCGTAATGGTAAATCACTTTGGCTACAGTGTGCGGGGTCCTAGGTTTGAGACTTGCAAGGGCTGATTATTTTGTTGCAGGGCAGAACAAGGGCTGTTTGATACAGAGTGATTAAGGCACTTGTAAGTAGTTGTAAGAGGGTTTGCATGGGTTTACGCAGCGGTAAGCAATGCTAGCTTCTGGTTAAATATGCTTACAGACAGTTAGCCTGACAGTGTTTAATCTGTGTAGCCATTGCTTGCTGCCAAACAAACAGTATTAAACCTGCTTAGTACTGCTTAAAAGTACTTACTCCGACTTACCCCCATGCTAATTTCTTTAAAATAAAAAAAAGGGTTGATAGGAAAATGGTGAAAAAGGGGGCATGCAGAGTGAAAAACAAAAGGGAAAGTAGCTAGGGATGTGCAGGACCGGTATAGGGTAGGTCCATGGCTGTCCATTTCTTCTACAGCAACAGCTGCGCATATGTACTGAATTTGGAGGTAGATTTGGACACTCAAACCCCTGAGAGAGGGGTAAGGACAGCAATAATGTGTTGTGAAGCCAATTGGACCAGATTACATGAGTCCAGTGGACATGTGTGCAAAATGGATAGCTCTGTATGGAGCGACATTTATTTTTGGAAACAGATTGCCCTTTTTTTTAAGGTGAGACTGGGATGTTGGGGGAAAGGATAGAAAGACAGCATACATGGGTGGTATATGACACATGTGGGGGTAAATACCTTGGACAGGGAGGGGTGTTTGGAAATCAGAAGCCCATGAGCCCCCAAATGGAAACAGTGGGACTGAGGTCCCCACCCATGGTTAGTCACCACTGCACCTTCAGGGCCTCGATGGTGGCTGTGCTGGTGGCTAAGCAGGAGGGGCAGGCTCACACTCAAAATGTGCCATGTGGCCCTCAAGCTGGCATAACAGATCTCCAAACTCCCTTCAGAGCTTGCTATGCACCAACCCCCAGACCTGACTTTGGGTGACAGGATCCTGTCCGTGCATGCTCCTGGTGGGGGTGAGCCCCATCCCCTGAGGTGGTTCCACTTGAAGTTGGTGCAGGACCAGCAGACAAGGAGGTACCGGGGTGGGTCCCAGGCATGCTGATGCCCGGTGCCCAGCCAGATGAGGTGGGAGAGGTGGGTTCTCTGGGACTCGACTTCCCATACATGCTATGTTGTTGCAGGTTTAAAACATAAGTGGGTTAGTAATAATCAACACAATCCAGGATTAGTTATAACAGCATGCACAGATATTCCCATTAACCCAAAATACCATTTTTGGAACAGTTGCATAGCAACCAGAACAAATGCATATATGGAACCGCAGTGGCCATTACAATGGCATGCAGGTTACATTGACAGCAACAGGCCACCAATGATAGTATTTCAACATGGAACATTAATAAAAGCACATTTCAATATTTATTGAACAATAGGACATATGTCCCGACAGTAGGTTTGGTGTAAACATACCCACTGATTTGCGTATTTAGATTATTGTTGCAGATATGGTGGGGGAAGACAGAGATGTCAATTAACAACTTATATATCCTTGTAGTACTCAAAGCCTTAATGATCATTGCTCTAATCATTACTCTACAGGTATTATTACAATACACTAAAGCCTTGGTTTGGGCAGTGGTATGTTTGTATGTATACTTCAACTGTCTTATAGCTAAATTCTACATCTTTTGCCTGGTATACCTGTGGAGGGAATGTTTGTTAAAACTACTCACTGTTTCTACACATATTCCTAGATTCTGAGTTAATATTATGCACATAACTCTCACTCTCTTAAAGCACACACTCTGGACAAAGCTTGACAACATGGGGGTACAAATAGACACATGTTTTGAATTTTGCTGTCATAAACTTGGAGAGTTGCATGAGTGACAGGATTTGTTTTAATATACATTTTCTGAAGGTTTCGAGATCTGAAAATCAAAGTCTCTCTTGATTGTACAGTCTGACTTTGGAATTACAACAGGCTTGCACAGATATTCCTACACATATTTTTATGCAGCACAGTGTGAGAAACAGTGGTTGACACAACAGTACTAGTCTGATATCAGATGTTACTGAATGCTACGTGTCAGGCCATACTATACCAGAGTAAATGCTACCAGTCCAGGATTTAAATATTTATTGGCAGGCACAGTTTTCTTATCTAACAGACCTGTGGAGGGAATGTGTGTTAACACTACTTGACTGTTTCTACACATATTCCCAGATTCCAGTTAATGTTATTCACATACCTCTCAATCTCTTAATGTACACACTCTGGACAAAGCTTAACAACATGGGGGTACAAATAGGGACATGTTTTGAATATTGCTGTCATAAACTTGGAGAGTTGCTAGAGTGACAGGATTTGTTTTAACATACATTTTCTGAAGGTTTTGATGTCTGAAAATCACATGTATGTCATTATTTCATGACTACAATTCTGAGATCATCCCTCTGATTTGCCAGGGGGATAGAGGAACATTCAGAAAATATGGGCCAATTATCTGGACATTCTGAAATATCTGTATAGTTGAGAGGTATGATTATGCATACAGCTTACTACCACTCCCAGGATTCGAACCATGGCTGTGTCTGTTAAAAATACAACACTTTAAGTTGCAGTAGAGTGTGCTGTTTGGATATCGCTGTATATCTCTTTAGTGTTTTCTATATAAGTCTCTCTTGGTTGTACAATTTGATCTTGTACTTACAACAGTCTTATACAGACATTCCTAGACATTTTTTTATGTAGCACAGTGTTGGCAACAGAGGTTAATACAACATTACTATTCAGAGAATGCAACAATAAATGCCATACAATACCAGAGTAAACACAGCCAGTCCAAGATTTAGAGCTTGTCAGGGAGTTACAGTTTTATTTAAATATGACCTATATGGGATTATTACTTTCATATTGTCTAGTTTATTCAGTACAACCCCATGCAACAGTTTTAATACTGCCAGATGACTTTCTACTACTTTATATTTATTTGGTATGACTACTACAAACAGGATTGTTACTCACCAGCCTTGCGACACAGCCTTTGCAGCCTACTTGCATAGGCTTCCTGATTTACAGCCCGCTCAGCTGCAGCTATAAAGGAAATAGAGACATATTTAGGCATACCTATCCATCACATACACACACTGGACTTTAGTAAATAGTAATGTCATGACTACTTACACACTGCTGGGACATCACCCGTCTGCCTTGCTTCTTGGACCCACTCATCCAAAAGCTCCCTCTTTTTCTGCTTCAAGTCAGCATAGTGGTGCCTGACCTGCTCACCAGTCCAAGGGATACTAGTGGCACTGGTGAGATCACAGGCAAGATGGTCCCAGTCTTCTGCTTTATATTGGGAGCCCTGGTACTGGCCCTGCAGCAGTCTCTTGTCATGTTTTTTTACCAGGAGTCCTACCATGACCTTGGACTCTTGTATGCCCCAGCACTGCACCCAGAAGTGCAATCCCTCTCCAACTCCTGCCACCCTGCCTACAGTGAGAAGCTGCAACCAGTTATGAGCTATATTCCCACAAGTGGGGTTTAAATATGGCTGATTTCCTGCTATTTGCCATGATTGGATGGTTTTGAGTATGCTGAGCTAAGCTAAGCTACGGGAAAACCTGCTTAGCTAAGGTTGGCATTGTTTAAAGGGACAGGTTCAGCACTGTTGACCAATGGGCAAATCCACTTAGCTGGGCTACTCATAGTTTAGCAGTCATATTTACGCAATGCTTACACCTGGTCAGCAGAGCTGTGCAATGCTTAGCATTGGTTATTTTTTATTTTATTGACTATCTGCTGTATGGCATTGATTCATCATTCATTACATATTATAAATTTGTTTACCGTCCCTGAAATCCCCCACTGTGCTTTCACTACATTTATTCATGTGTGACTATACTGCATGGGACATTTGTGTTTATATGGGGATTTCACAACTTTGTTAAAATGACACCTCACATCTGGACCTAATTCAGTACTCCGGTTAACAAATATATGTTATTTAGTAGGTAATAGTAAAAAAATGTATGTACTGTTTTCACATGTAAAATTTGAATTGGGTACAGTGGGGATCAAAACAGGAATGGCTGTTCGCAAAGCATACATTCTAACCACTACACTATTACAACACTGGTTATGTTGGATGTCTCTTGCTATTTAACTTCTTGTGCTGTTTAAGCTGGACTAAGCGTAGCTAAGCAACAGGCACACCTGCACAGCTACGCTTAAACTTTATCGCATTTATAAAAAAAAAAAGTTTTGTTGTGTTATTTTATCTATACCCTTCAGAATATCCCTGCTAATGCTGAACCTGTTATTTTATCAACTTTCTGCTTTGTGGGGCAATTGTCCCTTTTGGCTTTGTCCAGATTCCTTGCTCTGATGGGTTGGGAGGTGTGCGCTATGTGTTTATGCTACCTGTGTTATCCTAATAAAGTTTGGCTTGGTAGCATACCTCTCAACCTCTTACAACAAAATATCTAGACAAAGCCTAAAATGATGGGGGGGGACAAATAGGGACAGATTTTAAATATTGCTCTTACAAACTTAAAAAGTTTATAGAATAATAGGTATTACATTAGCATGAATTTTCTGAAGGATGTGTGGAGTCTTAAACTCAAATGTTTTCTCATTATTTAATGACTTCAATCCTCAGCTATTTGCCAGAAAGGTACACATTATAGGGAAACACACCAAAAATATGAGGCAAAAAATCTGGGCATTCTGCAACAATCTGTACAGTTGAGAGGTATGCTTGGTAGGGACGATTGCCCCTTATGCCTTTGACCACATATTTTTTGTTTTTCTGATGGGTTGGGGGTGTTACAAGCATTTTTGCTCATTTTTAATTTCTGGAAGGCAATTCTGGAGTGCAGAGGGCATGTATATTGTGAGATCTCTACTCTCAGACACACACCCTGCTCTCATACATGGAACCATGTCCGTTTTAGAGCATGGTAGCACCTTCATAAATATGCATGGTGCACTGCCGTGCTGAACAGGAATGGTCCCTGCCATGCAGGAATAAGTTATTCTTGCACGGCTGCTTGCTGAATCCTGGGGATTTATTTATTTATTTATTTATCTTTGTTTACTGGGAAAGTCAGTCTGAGATTGATCCTGTTTTCAGCGAAGGCAGGGGAAAAATGCTCCAAAGTTATTACCGATTTAAGTACATACAACATTGCAAAAAAAAGTATATATATATATATATATATATATATATATATATTTATGTGTTTGTGTGTATATATATATATATATATATATATATATATATAGTAAGTGTTTTATATTGTACGAGGAGAAAAAAAAGTTATGCATTTTTTACAGAAGATATTAACTTTCTTCAGCTTTCCCAGTTAGTGGTCACTACAGCAGATTGCCAGTCCACTCATGATTGGCAGTAGAGTTTTACAGTGTTGAGTTGCCAGCCCAGCACCCAACCCTCCACAGGAGACACACACACACACCAATTTAGAGTGTTCAATCCACCTGTGTCATGCCTTTGGAGAGAAATTGGAGCACCTGGAGGAAACTCACACTATCACAGGGAGGACATGCAGACTCTGGATGGAGGGCACCTCAGCTGAGGACCGAACCAGAGAACCTCTTGTTGTGAGGTGGTAACGCTAACCACTGCACCACCATGGCCACTCTACAGAAGATATCCACTTTACATAAACATATTAAAACACTGTAGCATTTTTTTGAATCAAATATGTATACACTTTAAAATTGTATGTACAGTTTAGGATCTACAATTGAAAAATCTAATATAGTATGTACTAAAATTGAATATATATATATATATATATATATATATATATATATATATATACACACACACATATATGTGTGTGTGTGTATGGAGATAAGTTATAAATTTGTCAGGATGTTATGTTGTTTTACTATTGTAAACCTGGAGTTTACGGGAGTGAAGTAAGATGATTACTGATTTTAGAGGAGCTTATAGTTTTTTTTTTACTCAAATGATTTTTATTTTGATGAAATAACACAATAATTTAATACATTCATACCATTCAATAACTATTTACAGTATTTACATTTAGCCTGACAAAAAGGATTCAGATAAAAACATTTGCAGTTTTATAATGTTAATATATAGACTATGATAGTTAGGAAGAGTTTGGTTCCATCTGTAGGGTATCAATCAAATTCAAAACTTTCCTCCATGGACTATTAACCAATGGCTTAGGAAAAGTTCTTAACTCTTCAGTTCTTTCCTCCATTAGTATGCATTTCTTTAGTGATGATAGGAATTCCTCCATTGTGGGTGCTACATTAGAGTTCCATCTTCTAGTTATACATTTTCTGGCTATTGCTAACATTGCCCACATCAAATACAGGCCATCTTTCTTCATATTATTACTATTAACAACATTCAATAAAATTAAAGACTTTGTCAAAACACATATATCAGTAGAGCTAGCTTGAAGAAATTTGTTAATCTCATTCCAATATGGTTTACTATTAGTACAGTCATAAAAATATGAGACCAGTCAGTATTAGTGGACAGATGACATCTCCAACATAACTAATTTTTGAGAGTTTCGCAGGTGTCAAAAAGGATCTGTGTAGTAATTTCAAATGAAAAATCCTGCAGAATTGTGAGTAAGAAGTTAGTTTAACTGAAAATAAAATGTTTGTTTTATCTTCCATTGGTAATGATACTTGAAACCCTTTAGTTAGATATTGCCAGTAAGAATCTTTAGGAGCTGTCTTATAGACAATTAAAGTGTTATATAGATATGATAATTCATTTTTAACATTGATATTATTGTATAGAATTCCAAAGATGCAGTTTATAATTTTTGGTATGGTTTTGAAGGATGAGTTATGTATTATTCTACACAGATCCTTTGTGTATACTGTGACATTCTGAAGAAGCAACCAGTCATTAGGGGATAGGCCATAAGTTGACAATATACTTTGTGTGTTCAAAGCTTGTTGGTTTTCAATAAATTGCAACCAACAAAATAGGTTATTATTTTTCCATAAACCAAAAATCTCTCTATGTGTTTTATCAGGGAAATCCCTTGTAATAGTAAATGGCATTAAACATCTATGCCACAGTTTTATATCGGAGCTTATAGTTTTTGATGTTAGTATGTTTGTTTTATAATGAACATTAATTTGTAATGGAGCATGAGGCAGAGACAAAGTGATAGAGATGATAGGTGAGATAGAGATGAGGAAAGGATTGGCATTTATGGGTTAATTAGCTATATATGGGATGAGAAAAGTGTTTATGAGTAGTATTTATATACTATCCTTGAGATGTACAGGAGCACAGGTAGTTTTCTAATAGGTGCTTTTTCAGTGATGGTTTAAATAAATGTTGTTTATTTATCTGTCTTAGTTCTAAGGGATGGAGTTTCAGATTTTGTAAGATAGGATGTTCATAGGTTCATAGGAGGTTATTAGGCTAGCAGCCCTAGAGCCTTTACAAACCTAGCCATGTTAATACAAAGTATCCCAATTTGTTCTTTTTGGGTAGTTCACAGAATGAATTTATGAGCAGAGTGGGTCTGTGATCAACACCAGCTACCCATGTCCATGAGGGACTTGGGTGCCACCCCAGGGGTGATTTTGTGGTCTCCCAGCCAATTATCTAGGCTGCATTTGAATGGAGTCAGTGAGGAGCGCTGTTTTATGTGGTTAGGAAATTTATTCCAGAGAAGTGTCAGTCTCTGGGAGACATATCTGTCTCTCCAGCATGTTCTATTACTGGCACAAGCTAAGTTGAGATCTCTAGAGCAACTGACTCATGTGCCATTTGCCTTGCAGATGTGCAGCATTTCCATTAGGCAGGGTTGGAGATTTCCCTATAGGCCAAGCACAAGTCACCTCTCAGCAGCTTATAAGATAAAGAATAAAGTGACAGGGCTTGCAGCCTTTCCACACAGGTCATACTTTGGATTCCCTGTATTTTCTTAGTGAGAAACCTCTTGGGTATCTCCAGCTGCTGCAGATGTCTGGTGAGGTACACACAAAAGGGTGTATTATAATCTATTAGTGGTCCGATGAGGGTCAAGTACAGTGGAGTTATAACATCAACAAAGCAAAAAAAGTACCAGTGGAGTAAACAGGCACGGCTCCTTTCGTTTTCACAAATTTAATGACGAAAAACACACCAGTACATAAACAGCACGAAAAAGTCCCAAATACAGCTCCAATACCATAAAACGCTATGTCTCCACACCTGCGTTTTCGTTTAACTCACTTCCTCAGATGAAAATGAATAATACATACACATACCCTTCACCTTTAAATACATTTGTTGATTGAATAATTTGAGTTAATTAATACAATAAAAAAATCATCATCTGTTCCTATTTAAAAATCATCCCTTTTTCCTACTACCTTTTATCTGTATGTTTATTTAAGACATGTTTTATTTCAAATCCATGTTAAGTCTTCCTTTCCTACTAAATAATTCATTCCCCTTTTCAAATTCATACCTAAACATAAGTCATTAACTAAAAACTTTTTATTTAAAACTTAATAAATATGACATTTAAAATACATACATAAATTAATCTACATTGTAGCTCCCTCTAGTGTACAGATGACTTAATTGTATCAAATGCTGTTTTGAAATGCTTAGACTAGTACATTTTTAACCTTATTCGAGTTGATAATAATCCTGTTATTCAAAAACACTAAAATAATACATGCAAAATTACTGTAATTTGATACCATTTATAACCATGTATACTTTAAATGTAATGTATAATCTTTTATTATGTGTTTCACCCATAGGTTTTACATTTCCTATCATAGCTTCGCTGCCCTTATTTTTAGTACTGGGGCTAG
Organism: Protopterus annectens; assembly: GCF_019279795.1. Classification (NCBI taxonomy): domain Eukaryota; kingdom Metazoa; phylum Chordata; order Ceratodontiformes; family Protopteridae; genus Protopterus; species Protopterus annectens. Next base: position 890,289,340 of record NC_056745.1, read on the forward strand.
GGACACATGATTATTTAGCCCTGGTGGGTTATAGGCCTCCAATTGGAGTTGCCAAAGCAACTCCTTGTATTCAATGGTATCTTCCCAAGGCCCCCCCCCCCCCGGACATCCTTGTCCACAACTTCCAACACAAAAAATGTGAAATCTGCCTCTTCACATTTAATTTTGTGTCTATATAGAGCATTATTCATACATTTTGTTTTAATTTCATAATTATGCTCATAAATTCTATTTCTTAGTCTTCTTTCAGACTTCCCAACGTAAAATGCTTCACATTTCTTGGAGTGTTTGGAGTTATAACATCCCTTGACATGGATGCTATGCCCTTGCTTATGAGGTGCGCTATGTAGAAGGCTTTCCTTGCCACTGTGGAAACTTGTTTGTCAAAGTTCAGATTACTGTCAACGTATGTTTCCAAGTCTCACACCACTGGGTTGGAACTTGGGGGGCTGCTATTAATATTGTAATTTGTAGAGAATTCCATTTTGCCAAAGTGAATAATAATACATTTTTTGCATTTAGTTTTAGTCCATGGCTTTAGCACCAATCATTTGTTTGTGTTAAGCTTTTCTGTAATATGTTGACATCATTAGGAAACTCAATGATTGCTCCCAATTTGCAAACATCAGTGAACTTGGTGAGCCAAAGGCTGTCTACTTTGGCCTGGATGTCTAAGAAATAAATGCCAAACAGTAAGGGGCCAAGACCCCTGTATGACTCCACTGGTGACAGGCCTGCTGCTGGAGGTGGAGTCACCAGTTTTTGCAGAGTGCGTTCTGTTGGTGAGCCAACTGGCTACCCATCTAGTAACACAAGGGCTAATCCTTATCTGGGAGCAATCCTCAATCAATAATGCCAGAGTGAGAAATTGTGTTGAAAGCCTTGGCAAGGTTAAGATAGGATTTGTGCACTGTCTTACCTTTGTCCATGGCTTTGGTGACATTCTCAAAGAAGTCTACCAGGTTTAATAAGCACAATCTGCCCTTAATGAAGCCAAACAGGTTGGCTTCAACATTTGGAGGTTGCCTATGTCCTTGTTGATAAGGTCCACAATAATTATTTCCATGGCCTTGCAGATGAGGCTGGTTAGACTAAAGTAGTTCCTGGAGTCAGTTGATGGCCCCTTTTGTGCAGGGGGATTACTGTTCTCCATACTGCAGGAACATAGCCAGTTCTCAAGCTATGATTAATGACAACACCAACTGAGTCTGTTAGGTCTTGTTTTAGATTGTTTAGTAAACAACCTGAGATATTATCTGGTTCTACTAAAGCCATGTTTTTGGCCTTGGTGAGCACAGACATGACCTATTTTCTAGAGATATTAGGCAGAGAACTGGTGTCAGTTATGCTTTGGGATAGGGTAGATGGAGATAGAGGGGTGAAGTTTGTACTGAATCTGTAAGCTAGCAGGTTGGCCATATCTTCCAGTTTAATATGAGTGAACCAGTTTGGCACATAGCTAAGCATTCACTTTTAGACTTTGGATGTAGTTAAAGAATGCCTTATGATTATCCTTAGCAAGCGGTGTTATTTCACTTTTGTAATTTGCTTTACAAGACTTTACAAGATTTCTGATTTTCTTCTTTAGGCTTATGAGGTAACTCTTCCTCTGCACAGTGATATCACTCTTGCTTTTGGACATCAGTTTCTTCCTCTTGCTATATAATCTCTTTACACTTGAAGTCCATCATGATGACTTATTTTTATGGGAAGACCTGGTTTTGATCCAGTCAGGTACAGCAGAGTTTATGCAGTCACTTAAGTGTTTGTAAAGAGCATTCACAATGGAGGTTGGTATGAAACTTTTTATACCATTGCTTAGTAGGCTGCAGTTAGCTTTGCTAAATTTTTTTATGATTTTTGTTCCAGTGAGGGTGTCAGTCCCAGTAGTTACTTCAAGTGCTGATACAAGCACCTTTAGGTAGCAGTCCCTTAGGGCTACTGCACTGAATCCCTATAGCTAATTTGCAATAGCTGTGTAATGAACTGTATAACACCCTACCTGTGTGTTACCCTATGATACATTACCCCATATTGTAAAGTGTAATCCTATTTGGGCCTCACACAGTGTCGTGATCAAGCATAGTACTTGAAGTAAATGCCTAACATGTTTTATTAATGCTGTACTTCTAGCATAGCACTTGTAGAAATTGTCTAACATGATTTACTAATGCTGCAGTTAAGTAGGTAGAAATGTTTTTTTAATTGCTACAGTTAATTTCACTGCTACTACAAAAGGGCACAGAATTATAGCACTATAGAGTATTACATTGTTGTTAACAAGGTTTTGGAAAGGCATACCTGCTCTCTATGGATATTGTTTCTGTGAATGATTAGCCCATTTTGTAAAGTTTGAGTTTTTGGACATGTAACTTGCTATCAATATATTTGTCTCTGAATGATTAGTGTAATGTTTGAGCAAGCATACCTTGCAATGTGATAACTACTGTTTCTCATCACTACCTTCTCTCTCTTGCCTCCTTAAGTTACCTGCTCATCTTGTGCTTCCTGCGCTAGTCTATAGGAGCATAAAGGACCCTCTCCAATTATCGGTGGCTCACCTCACTGAATAACTACCCTACAATCCCCTCTCTCAAGGACACCAGTAAAAGTATGTTTGTGGAATAATTCCTGCCAGAAAGACTTTCTACTATTGTACCTATACTACAGGGTTAGAGAAAGTCCTGAGCTAGGACAGCCAGCAGCCTCTACCCCCCCCCCATTGTAACTCACACACTCTCTCCCCCATCCTCTTTAGAAACTCCTTTTGTCTATCAACCTTTTTCCTTGTTGTACTCTAACTCCCTCTCTTATCAGCCTTGCAATATCAGACCTGTTCACTAGGTGTCTCCCTTACCCCAGCCATACTCTCTTTCTTATCTCTTATGCCCAGATACTTACATTAATTTCTCCTGCTGTCCCTTAACTGCTATTCGGTCCTCTCACTTTACCCTCTACTTCTACTGTCCACATCCATCTCTCCTAGGTTCAATTCTCACTATCCTTTCCCACATCTGTCTTTTCAAACTTACCTTCTGGAGTCAGTCCTGCTGATTGTTTTTTATAACTGCATCTGTATCTGTCTCAACCCGCTCTGATCGCTCCGCTTCCCTCCCTACCCCCAATTCCCACCCACCCCAGGGGTCCTACTCTTATACTTACTAAACCACACATCTTCCTCTTCCAATTACTTTTAGAAATTACTAGCAACACCTCTTCCTCTTCCCATTACTCTGTGAACACTTTAGCACTTTTCATCTTCTCTCATATCTACCTTCTCTTAACACTCCCTTCTATCTTACCACAACCTTCACACTTCAACATCCTCACCCTTTATACTTCCAGACTCCACCTACACACATCCAATAGTAAATCTGTACAATGTATAAACCACCCATCCCATTATATGTCCTACTTTTATTCACACTATTACTACATCTTCCTCTAACCTTTGCCTACTTACTCACCTCCTATGAATACCCACTACATCCAGACCATCACTATCCTAATAAGGAAACCAATGCTCTATCCCTACCACTCCTTTATAACCATACTAATATAACATCTTCACCCAGCTACCTACTTGCAAAGTATCATAGAATATTACATATTAAATATAACACTCTTAATCTCAGGAAAAATCTACTTCTATACAACAAATTCCCTAACCCAAGCTATATAGGATTACTACTCTTATTAAAAGATGGTGACATCCACCCTAACCCAGGCCCAACAAAAACTCCTAGCACTCTCCATAGCCAAAATCACTCACCCATTGATTCCCTTAGTAAAACATCTAACTCCCTCCAAGTAGCCCATCTTAATATACGTAGCATAAACAACAAAGTATCTCAACTCCAAGCTCTAGTAGAAGTATATTCCTTTGATATCATCTGCTTAACAGAAACATGGTTAAAATCTGCAACCAAAGACAATGAAATCCTTCCACCTGGATATAACATGCTAAGACTCGAGCGAGTAGCCAAGAAGGGTGGTGGGGTAGCTATTCTATTTAAATCAGGCTTACAGTTAACCACCTATGACTGTAAAATACCTCTTGATTCCAATGCAGAAATTCTCATCTCGAAACTTCATATTAACAATGCAAAATCCATCCATATCATCTGTATGTATCTTCCTCCTGGTAATAACATTGCCTCCATGGAAAATATCCTTTGCTGGCTATCCCAACATCTGCCCCAAGAAACCATAATCCTAGGAGAGATAAGCATTGATTGGAACTGCTATTGTAGCAACCTCCCTACATTAATCTATATGGGTTTTCTCAAACCATTACATCCCCCACCAGGATCAATAAAGCTAACTAGAAAGCAAGCATATTAGACTGGATTCTCATAAACCATCACCCTCACAATTACGATTCTGGAACCCTCCCTGATGATATAAGTGACCACTCACCTATATTATCAGGCATAAAACCCACACTCCCAATCCAACATTTTTTTTTTTTTAATTTATTTAACATTTGTTGACCGGGAATGTCCGACTAGGTCCCACAGAGCCTGTTTTCAGCGGAGGCCTGGGGAGAAATGCTCCAGATGCATGTCTTTGGAATGTGGGAGGAAACCGGAGTACCCAGAAGAAACTCACGCGAACACAGGGAGAACATGCAAACTCCACACAGAAGGCACCCCAGCCGAGAATCGAACCGGAGAATCTCTTGCTATGAGGCGACAACGTTAACAGCTGCACCACTGTGCCACCCACGTCTGTCAGAAATATCAGATCCAAAAAGAAGTTTAACCCTGAGCTATTTGAAAAGGAACTAAGAGCTTGCAATTAGTCTCCCTTAAAACACCTCCCTTTAGAAGAAGCCATCAATTACTTTAACTCTAACGTCCTTACCATTCTCAACCACCATGCTCCAACCAGATTAATTAGAATTAAAACCAAGTCTACCCCATGGCTTTCAAAAGTAACCAAACACAAAATGCATCTTAGAAATAAACATTGGGCCAAATGGAGAATGACTAAAAACCCTGTTGACCAACAAACCTTTAGACAGTTAAGAAATGACACTAAGAAAGCTATACTCTCTGATAAAAGAAACTACTACCTACAATTTCAACAAACTAACCAAAATGACCCACAAAAATTCTGGACTAGCATTAACCAATTACTCCACCCAGGTCAATCCACCACACCTAACCCTCAAAATACTGACCATAATAATCCCATGAATACAGCCAATACATTCAATACCTTCTTTTCTAATGCTATCCAAATGCTATATAATCAGCTATCACCTAATAGCTTCACTTTACCTTCCTATAACTCAACATCACCCCCTCCTTTTCATTTTCAACCTGTCCCAACTACATATATTCTAACCCTTATACAAAAACTAAAACAATGCTCTCCCTCAGCAGACCAACTACCTCCTGAATTTCTACAGCTATCAGCCAAAGCTATAGCATATCCCATTTCCATTCTGATCAATAGGACTATTACCGAAGGTCACATACCTAGCTTATGGAAAGTCTCTCATATTATCCCCCTCCATAAAGGTGGACACTCCATTGAGCTCTCCAACTACCGCCCCATTGCCCTTCTTTCTCCTTTGGCAAAGATCATGGAGAAATGCATCCACAGGCAATTACTTGACCACTTAACCCAAAATAACTTACTTTCCAGCTGACAACATGGTTTCAGACCCTCACACAGCACTACCACTGCCCTCCTTTCCTTTACAGATTGCATAAACAAAAACTGCAACCTTAATAACCTTTCCTCAGCACTATTTATTGACCTGTCCAAAGCATTTGACATGATTAATCATCAGATTCTCATCAACATACTCAAATCCCTATCATTAGATGCACCTTCCATAAAATGTTTCCATCCCTACCTAGATAAAAGACAACAGGCAGTAATTTGGCATAAGACTCTATCTACCCTCCAACCGGTTAGCCTAGGTGTCCCTCAAGGGTCCATACTAAGACCTCTCCTTTTCTCCATATTTATTAATGACCTTCATCTAGCCATCCCCCAAGCCATATGCATACAGTATGCTGATGACTCCACACTTATATGCTCAGCCAAATCCACATCTGAACTTCTCTCTCTTACCCAGAATGTATTTAACACAGTTGAACAATGATTCACACAGCGTTGCCTTCTTTTGAACCCCCAAAAAACTAAACTCCTCCTCTTCAATCCTACTCACAAGTCCTCTCCATTGGATTTCTCGGTTACATCCACCAATGGTACCATTATATCACCAGACCCAACCACCAAACTACTGGGTATCACCATTGATAACAATCTGAACTTTGACATCCATATCAACAATACTATAAAAACTGTCAACATAAAACTTGACTCTCTCTATAGGATTAAACCCTTCCTTTCCCCCACAGTCCCCACAGCTAGAACAACCATAGCTCACACTCATTTAATCTCTACACTCCTCTATTACACCTAGGGTAACCAGTTGGAGGGGAGATAGAGTCTTATGCCAAATTACTGCCTGCTGTCTTTTATCTAGGTAGGACTGGAACCATTTTACTAAGCTATCTAAAAATAACCTCAGCAAACTGGAAATGTCCTACAATAACATTGCCAGATTTGCAACAGGAAACCCTTACAGAACCCACCGTTGCATAAATATAAAGCAGCTTGGATGGCTGGAACTACAAAACCTGATTAAATTCCATCAACTAACCATTGCCCATAAAACTCTTTATAAACCTTCCAGTACTCCTATTCTATCTACCCTCATCACCCCATATACAAATCTGAAGTCCCTACTTTCCTCACACAAACATTTTCTACACACCTCTAAACCTAACAACAAGGCTGGGGAATCTCTCTTCTCCAATGCTGTCGGAAAAAACTGGAATCTTCTCCCCAGTGACCTTTCCTCTCTTCCCTCTCTATCAGTCTTCAAAAACAGACTGAAACTCTACCTTAGAACACACTGGTTGTGCTCCTGTACTAAACCTGACTAGGCATCTATCCATCTGTTTAAACTTAGCTCTGCCTATCCCAGACTACTCAAGAACTGTTATATATTCCTTTTTGACTATAAATACAGACTCCCACCAAAACTACACTGTGTCCAACCTCTGTAAATACTTTCTACTGAAGAATGTCTTTATTTTTATATAATTAACCTGTCTTCTCTTTTGACTTTATTTCTTCTTTTTATGTATTATACCTGTATGTTGTATTGTATATGCATTCTTGCACTATAAGTACTTCTTTTTTGTCCTCACAGAATTTTCTGTTGTAACCTGGAATCTGCATTGATTATAAGGAATGTTGTTATCTAGTCATTTTTTTTTGTTTGCTAAGTTTTTCATGTATCTGTCTTGGAGCTTATCTCCCCAGGCCTCTACTGAAAATGGACATATATCCAGTTAGACTAGCCCAGTCAACAAATGTAAAATAAAATAAATAATAAATAAGAAAGACTAATTTGTGGTCTAAGCTAACCAGGGAGGGCATCACACATGGGGAAGAACAGTGACCCCCTCCCCATGTTGGTGAGTACTATGTCCAGAACATTTCCAGAGCATTTGTGTTAAAGTCCAGAAACCTCTTGGAGAGCATGTTTTTGCTCATGTATGTCCCCAGTCTATGGAAGGATAGTTGAAATCTCCCATGACTAAGGTGTTGGGCGATATGGCAAGGGATTCCAGTAAATCGAGGTAGGTGGTGTGCTTATCGTAGTTCATGGTGGGGGATCTATTGCTAGCAATGATGTGGTATGATACTTTCCCAGTAGTTAACTGGACATAGAATAGTTCAAGAGAGTCATGCCTTTTGACCAGTATTGAATTGTATTTGGTTTTAATGCTTGCTCATTTTGAGGTCTGAATGTGAGGAAGGTATTGTAGCCTTGAACAGCCAGGGTGCTGTCAGCATCCTTGAACTATGGCTCTGTGACTGCACAGATGTCAGTTTCCTCCAAGGTGAGGAGTGATTCATGGAGTGCAGTTTCATGTTTAAACTCCTAGCATTAAGCAGAACAACCATGAGTTTGTCTCAATTAGATTTTGTTATACTAGAAAATTTGTTGTTTTGACATTGCCTAAAAAAGGCACTAAGGGGGAGGCAAGGGCCTTTGCCAGTACCTAAAAGCCTAGGGTGGACTGCTGGAAACCATCTCTAGCAAAGCCGCGAGGTCTGTCTACCATATCCTCCCAAGCTGACAGATATTGGATCTCCGTGGACTGACACCAGAAGCTGAGCCAATTGTTGAAGTTAATCATTTTTGTTTATATTGTAGCATCATCCTGGAGGAGGGTAAGATACTGCTTAGGGCTAGGACATACCTGCCTGGGGCACATAATCAGAGCGTTCCATCATGTCTCTCTTCATATAGTCAAGAGAGGTACGTCTCAAGTCACTCACTCTAACATGGACTAAGACAGAGTCATAATGGTACTTGTTGAGGGCATGCATGATTTGTTGGATCCTGACATGTGATAGGCAGCTGACCATGACTTTCTCCTTGTGCATTCTATGAGGGGGACATCTGTGTGTCTCACTGTGGAGCCGCCTATGACCAAGATATTTGATGTGTTTTGGCTTAAGGGCTAATTTGTTGAGATGTGGGTGTATGTGTGTTGACATGTGCAGTGGCTTCTTTTTGCTTAGTGGTGAGTGTGGTTGGTGTGCATTTGGGAGGTCTCTGTTCTTTTTGTATGCATTTAAGGATTACCTCCACGTATATGGGTTCATGTGTTGTGATTTTTGGGTGGGAGGTGAAGTTTGTGTGAGAGGTGAAGCATGTGTGCTGACAACCTGTTTCACGTCTAGTTTGTTTTTATATGAGAGAACTGAATCCAGTTCCACAGTGTATTTGCATCTTTCTAATAGGATGTTAGTTTGCTTTAAGAGTAAATGGTTGTCAGTATACATGAAGCAACTACTGTATTTCCTCAAGATGCCCATATTAATCAAGCTGGCGGAAGAAATGATGGGGAACTGCCCATCCATTGTGCCAGGAATTTTTGAATATGGTATATGGAAGGAAGTGGGCTAGGTGAACTTAGTCGCAAACAGCAAAAATGAAACAGTAATTCAATTAAATACAGTCAACAAAGTACAGTGTTGGTTTAAAATATACAGATTTTTCAGGGATTTTTTTCAGCGGATGCCTTGCATTTTGGTGCAGATGCACTCCAGATATCTGGCTAAAGTTGCCAAACATTGAGCAGCTCTGGTAAACTGAACACACATCTGTGCAAATGTGAAGCTTATATACAGGCAAATGCAAATAGTTTTAACACAACTGCAAATGGGAAAGCTACAAAGTGAGCCTTTTGCCAGCAACCCCCAAATCAGATGGGGCCCAAGCTACATATTTCTGCCACAAGGGTGCAAGGAGGCCCTCATACTGTAAGTTGGCTGTTTTAAGAGCACAGTGATGCTAAAACAGTCCAGATTCAGCAAGTCTGAATTTAGCCTATGCTATGTAAGGCAAGGAAACATAATTTCTAGATAGGAAGGAGCAAAGGATAGTCACTTAAAGGTCAAAGTGAGATTGTTTAATAGTATACTATTAGATGACCTGCAGTAATACCACCTTCTGCACAAACTGTCAGATCTTTGAGCAGCTGTGAACAGTGAACGACTATGGATAGCATTTCCTATACAGGATGTTAAACTGGAGATGTTTGCTTACATGCAAGCACAAGGAACTACATTTGCATGAGGCTTAAACCCTCAGGACAATCAGATAAAAACACAATAAGCTATCAACCAGTAGTTCCCACCTTGGATAGGATGAATTTAGCTCTCTGCTCCCACCAGACTGCAAAAGAATCCACCCAATGTAAACCGAACTGGCTTTCAGCTCAAGTGCAGTAACAAATGCTTTACAACAGAAGTAAGAATTCCTGCAATATCAGGAATCCTTGGAAATAAGTTCACAAATCCTGAGAAATGTTCACAACACACAAAAACTTTGCAAAACGTAGAATTTTTTGGCAGACTGTGGAAAAGTTTGGCAAACTCAGAACAGCTTTTGCAGTATCAGAAGAGGTTAGGAAATATCAAACTACTGTTAAAACAACCTAAATGCAGTACAGTAACAAACAGATGGAGTTTCTTTAACAAGTGCTGGTTGTAAAACAGTGACAAATTCAATCAAATAAATAAATGCGTTACCACCTCCAGCAACTGGTCACTCCTTTATTCTACCTGTCAGAAAACAATGACTCAAATTATTAATAGTCAGTGTGCCATTACATCAAAATACATTCTATTAAAATGGCATGTCAACTACACACACTATTAAATAGGAATTGTACAATCATCACAAAAGGAAAACACATTCATTTTGTGATCAGTAAAAAAAAAAATACAAAACATGTTCTATATGTGGGGGCTTTCCCCCAATACCTTTCAATGTGAGAGCTTTGCTCCAAATACTCATAACTTAAATTTACTGACTCCATGGTTGTACCACCGTGACCAAAGGGGTCACGCCATAAAGTAAGCAAGAATCTCTGTTGTGCATCTCATCCACTCCTGCATTTAATGGCTTGTGACCATTTTGATTGCTGTCAACAAGCTGTGCATTTGACAAACTGCCAGGAAACCATATATACTATGCAAGCAATAATGCCCAACCAGGTGTGTATGATTGTGAAAATAATGCCTACATGGGGTGTTCTGAAGCCCAATGCCACAGGCACATACCCTAGAAGGCATTATTGTACTTAGAGAGTAGCCCATCTGTAAAACTGTGGTGTTTTACTTACTTATTTTTTCTTTATTACTGTATTACTATATTATTTTTATATGTATTTTTGATGTATTTTTCTCCACCAAATGTTTCAAAGTTGCTGTAGTATAGGTAAATGGTGTTGGAGGAAGCCTTTCACATCCAAAATATCCTTTAAAAATATTTAGATATTTACTTTATTTTTTAGCACCTTACTGCTAAAATGTGCCAATTGTTGCCAGTCATTGGGTACTGATGTCACTTAATGATGACATACATTTGACTTTCAGACTTTATTTCCTTCAGAAAATTCATGTGAATACAAATCTTGTTATTTAAGTTACTTTGGAATTTTATAAAATCAACATTTAAAAATCTGTTCCTACTTTGAGCCTTTGCTCTCCCTTTATATCAGGCTTTACCCAGACTTCTTGAGCTAAAATGTTCAGAGGTATGCAGACCTCTTTACTGCTGCTGCCACTGGTACATCAATCTCACCCTCTCTCTCTCATACACATACACACTTGCATTTCAGAAAATGCATGCTAACATAAGTCGTATTATTCAAGCAACTTTGTGATTTTTATAACAGCAATATTTAAAATATGTTCCTATTTTGAGCCTTTGTTCTCCCCTTTTTTTATGCTTTATCCAGATATCCTCAGCTAAAAGGTTGAGGTTATTTCCAGTCTGAGCTATACGGCAGCTTGATATGGTGGCAGAATAATTTTTCAGTGGGCATTATCTGTAGATTAACACCCATTCTCCAATCAGAGTGCTGATCTACAACTCGCCCAATCATATACATACATACTTGCATATATATATATATATATATATATATATATATATATATATATATATATATATATATATATTTGCATATAGAGAAAGAGAGATGTATGTAAAATATAAAAATACTAGCCTGAAAAAGCAAATAAAAGCACTAGTGAAACCCTCTAAAGCTAACTTTGAGTCCAAATTGGTCACACCTACTAGAGACAGTCATAAGGTCTTCTCCACATATGTCCGCAGTCTCAAAGGAAGCATCTAGATCTGTTCAGAACTGGTGGTCAAGGACACCACATACACAAATGCTGTAGATATAGCCAACCTAATGGCTGACAGATTCAGTGAAAACTTCACCACTCTGCCCTCCCCATCAGTATATCAGGAAATCCCCAGTACCTGCCTCCCTCCCCTTATCTCTAGGAAATAGGTCATCACTGCCATCTCAAAGGCAAAAACTACAGCCTCCTTGGACCCAATAACATCCCAGGCTGTATCCTACAAGAACTCAGGCATGAACTTGCAGCACCCAGTAGGCACCCTATTCAACCAAAGCCTGAGTACTGGCTTTGTCCCAGTCAAGTGGAGGACAGCCACTGTCATTCCTTTACACAAAGGTGGAGTGTCCACCAATCTGGGAAATTATAGACCCATCAGCCTAACTATCCTGATCTGCAAGGCCATGGAACAGATTATCATGGACCTCATTAACAGGGACATTGGCAACCTCCAAACACTGGATCCCACACAGTTTGACTTTGTCAAGGGGAGGTCATATCTGTTAAACCTGGTCAACTTCTTTGAGACAATCACCAAAGCCATGGATGAGGGGAAGATGGTGCAGACCGCCTACCTTGACCTGGCCAAAGCCTTTGACACTATTCCCCACTCGGGCAAAATAGATAAACTCTCTCATCTAGGCATCAATCTTTATATTACCAGATGGGTAGCAAACCTTCTCACTGATAGAACACACCTATTTGAAATAGGGGGAGCCGCCTCAGGCAGTAGACCCATAACAAGTGGCGTACCCCAGAGATCGGTCTTGGAGCCACTGTTATTCAGGATATACTTCTCTGAGGTGCAGGCCAAAACCAGCGGGCTATGGACGACTAAGTTTGCAGATGACTGCAAGCTGGGCACTGTCATCTGCTCCCCTAGTGATATGGATATCAATTCTCCAAGTGATGTGGATGTCCTCCAAGAGAGTCTCACCTAAACAAATGACTGGTGCCAGAAACATGGCCTCAAGAAGAATGCCAAAAAAATGTATCATCATCCCCTTTGGGAAAAGTGACATCCCTACATATTATCACATTAATAGCAAAGTCCTAAGCACACAATCAGTTGTTACGGATTTGGGCACCCAGGTTAATAGCAACCTGATGTTTAACCACCATGTTTCTTATGTTGTACGGAAAGCTTTCTACATGGCCAATCTCATAAGTAAGGATACCTCATCCAGGGACAAGGAGGTCATAACATCCCTGTATTCTTCCCTTATAAGGCCAGTTATTGAGTACAATACCCCCTTCGGCATGTACTTCGCAAAGCACATGCAGCAGCTGAAAAGACCACAGAAGTTCCTCACCAGGAGAATCCAGGACCTCAAACATCTACCCTACACAAATAGGCTAAAAGCACTGTCCCTCTACTCAGTTTCATACAAGACTCCTCAGAGGTGACCTCTATCTGGTATACAAAGCAATTTCAGACCCCGCCTTGATGGGACTGCTGCATATCGGCAAATCAATCTCCACTCGAGTAACCGGCACGTGCTACCTCAGCCTGGTCTGTGACATCAATAAGATTTGTTGGCAGGACGGATTTGTGTCCCAGAGATTCCCCCATCTGTGGAATAGGCTCCCTCTCCATGTCAAGCAGTATACCTTATTATCCCTCTTTAAGAGCAACCTGGATAACTGGATGGGAAACAGAAAATACAACCCTGGGATTCCACCTCTGTCCCTTCTGGACAGGGCCTTTGGGTGCTGACCTGTCTAAACATGAGCTAAACTCTTGGCTAGGCTCATCAAGGCCTCAGGGCCAATAGCCTAGTAACTTCTTATAGGTTCATAGGTTCATAGGTTTATACTAGGCTATTTGCTCTAAGGCATTTATAAGCCTAGCCCAAAGTTTTGTGGCTTACGCCAGCCCTTATATGAAAAAATACTGTGCCCATTAGTTTGTTGTGCCTCTGCCCAGCAGTGACACAGAGATGATTCCCGGGGTAAACCTACGATCTCCCATCCACAGGTCAAGATTTCTCTTGAACAGAGACAGCGAGGTGCTCTGCCTCACATGGACCGGGATTTTATTCCACAGCATAGGGAGTCTCTGAGTGATAAATCTATCCCTCCAGCACATCTTATTTATATCTGTGCTAAGGTTTAAGTCGCTTGCTCTAGTAGTTTTGGTGGATTTGGATTTTTTGAGGTGGAGCATGTCCATTAATTCCGGGTTGGACATGGCCTTGTATGTCAGGCACATGTCACCTCTGAGCAGACGGTATGTGACTGAATAGAGCTGGAGTTTCTTCAATCTGGCAGCATATGACAGATTTTGGAGTCCCTTTATCCTTTTGGTGAGGAACTTTTGGGGTCTCTCCAATTGCTGCAGATGTAGGGTGAGATACATCCCGAATGGGGCATTGTACTCGATCATTGGTCTGATAAGTGAAGAGTACTGGGGAACAATGACCTCACTAGATCTGGATGTGAATCCCTTCATGATCAGGTGGGCAATGTAGAAGGTCTTTCTAACCACTTTAGCAACATGAGTGTCAAAAGAAAGGCCACTGTCAACCTGGGTCCCCAGGTCCCTGATAACCTCTTCTGTGCTTAGTGGATTGCCACCTATATGGTAGCTTGGGGTTACCTTGTTTTTCCCGAAGGGTATGACTATACATTTTTTGGTGTTTAACTTCAGGCCATGGCTCTGGCACCAGCTATCTGTTTCCGTGAGTCCCTTCTGAAGGATATCTGTGTCCGATGCACTTTCCACTATGGCCCAGTTTGCAGTCGCCTGCAAACTTTGTCAGCCAAAGTCCTCCCATGTTGGCCTGTACTTCTGAGAAGTAGATGCCGAACAATAGGGGCCAAGGACCGAGCCCTGTGGGACACCACTTGTGACCGGCTTGGAGTCTGACATAGCGCCAGCAACTCTAACCCTGTTGGTTCTGTCCTTAAGCCAGTTTGCAACCCATCTTGTGACATATGGGTTTACATTTAAGCTGGTAAGTTTTTCTACAATACCCGAGTGGGGTATTGTGTCGAAAGCCTTTGCAAGGTCAAGGTAGGCTGTATGGACTGCCTTTCCCTCATCAATGGCCTTGGTGACTGTTTCGAAGTCAACCAAGTTCAAAAGGCATGATCTGCCCTTGACGAAGCCAAACTGGGTCGGGTCCAATGTCTGCAAGTCCCCTATATCTTTGTTTATGAGCTCCATTATGATCCTCTCCATAGCTTTGCAGACTAGATTTGTTAAGCTTATGGGGCGGTAATTACCAGGGTCCATAGAGGCACCGCCTTTGTGGAGTGTGACCACAGTTGCTGTACGCCACTCCTTGGGCACGTATCCTGTGGTAAGGCTGAGATTAAACAGCTGCCTTATGTGCGGGTTTAATTCCTCATTTAGCTCGTGTAGCACACAGCCGGGGACACCATCCGCTCCCATTGATGCTGTGTTTTTAGCTTTAGAGAGAGCAGCTTTCACCTGCGCATTTGAGATGTCTGGGAGGCTACACTCCGCTGGGATAGTTATCTCTCCTTTAGGGGAGAGGGGTGAAGTTTGCACTGAACCTGTCTGCCAGTATGTTGGCAATGTCTGTGGGTTCAGTGATTTTTGTATCATTTTGGACTAATTCTGAGCATATCTGGGAGTTTCCACCCAGGTTCCTAACATAGCTGAAAAAGGCCTTATGATTGTCCTTTGAATCCATGGCAATTTTTCTCTCAAAATTGGCCTTAGTTGATTTTATGAGTGCTCGTAATTTTTTACTAATAATGATCAGGGGTGACTTCCCTTTTATGGATTTTGTTCTATCATGTAATAGCTTTCTCCTCTTATTGTAAAGTTTGTTAATGGCTGGGGTCCACCAGACTGGATGTTTGCCCTTTGTGGAAAGAGTCTTGGTTTTATTTGGGAATGCCTGATCCATGCAGCCCTGGAGGTGTTCATAGAAGGCATTTGTAAGGGCTTCCACAGCTTGGGTTGTGGTTTCCATTGGCTCAGGGGCCTTGAAGGATACCACACCAGTCTTGAGTAGTGTGAAGTTTGCTTTAGAGAAGTTCTTCACTGTGGTCTTTTTTGTTTGGGGTGGGGGCGGGATGTGGATTTCCAGTGAGATTAGTTTATGATCAGATCTCACCAATGAGGGATATACTTCCGGTGTGGAGCATTTTGTCCCCATGTTTGCGATAATGAGATCTAGTATATTTTCTCCTCTCGTGGGAACAGTGACTAGCTGTTCCATGGCATTTGAATTTATGAACTCCAGGAACCGTTGGGCTAGAAAGTTAGGGCTTGAGTAATGTTCCCAGTCTATATTTGGGTAGTTGAAGTCACCCAATATAATGGTGTTTGGAGATAGATTTATACCCTCCAGTGTTTTCAGGAAGGCTGTGTGGGGTTCCTGAGTTTGAGAGGGTGGCCTGTAGCATGCTACAATTTGTAGAGCAGTTTTGCCTATGGTTAGTTGCACCTGGATGGTTTCCAAAGCTTTGTGCGTTGCCACCAACCTGGAGGTGTGGGTATCCTTTATGAATATGGATACACCCCCTCCTTTTGTGGTGTGGTCCGGGTTTTGCGGCCAGAACGCATGATATGAGGTAAAACCTAATAGTGCCAGGGTGCTCTCAGGAGCCTTGAACCAGGTTTCAGTTACAGCACAGACATCGATGTTCACCATACTGAGAAGGGCCTTGAGTGCGTGCATTTTGAGATTTAGACTTCTGGCATTGAGCAGCATTACCCTCAGTTTCTTCCCATTTATGTTTTCTAGGGTGGTAGGTTTAGAATTTGAGCCTTGCCTAAAAAAGGCACTATGGGGGTGGCAAGAGCCTTAGCCAATATCTGGAATCCCAGGGGTGACAGGTGCAAGCCGTCCCTTGCGAAGCAGCGTGGCTTGTCAAGCATGTCATCCCAGGCAGACAGACACTGGATCCCCTTTGAATGACACCAGACATTAAGCCAATTGTTAAAGCTGATCATCTTGTCTCTATATTGTGGCATCATTCTTGGTGAAGGAAGGATACTGCTCAGAGTCAGGGTCATACCTGCCTGGGCTACATAATCAGAGAGCTCCTCTATGTCTCTTTTCATGTAGTCCAGGGAGGTACATCTCAGGTCGTTCACACCAGCATGGACAATGACTGTGTCATATTTGTACTTGCCGTGGAGTGACCCGAGTGCTTGTGTTATGTGGCGGATTCTAGCGCCCGATAGGCAGCTTACTGTGACCATCTTCTTGTTCAGCCTGGTGAGTGGGACGTCAGTGTGTCTGACTATGGAGTCACCTATGACAAGTATGTTTGGTGTTGTATTTGGCCTTAAGGGCTGTGACTGCTTTGCACACTGATTTTGTGGTTTATGTGTTGCTTGTGGGGTGTCTTGAGGCAGCAGTTGTTTGGGTGTCTGCTTTGGAGGCCTCTGCTGTTTAAGTAAATTTTTACTCAGAGCCTCCGAGTATGTCTTTGTGTGTATGATCTTATGATACTATGATCCTACAGAATTTTATATTATGTGGGCATTTGTACAAGAAGTTGAATCCACCACTGTAATACTGGATTAGCCCTCCATTACTAGAAACATAGCAGAAACTGATAAAGACATAAGTATCAACTTGTGTATTTAGTAAGTGAATGTATTTAATTTATTTCTGTTTGCTATTTGTATAGATCTCTTAATGAAATTACTGGTCATTGTTTAGCAAGAATTTTGAGAACACATACAGCTGGCATAACGCAAATGGAAATTTCTGCATGTGTGTACATATACCTTTAGTCCATATGGACTACATCTAGAGATACACATAGGACGTGGATCTATATCACTTTGTCGAATGCTTAATTGAATGAATCACTATTCATCAAACTCAGTTCAGTGAAAGCTTAATTAAGTGAACAATCATTGCAGCAAAAGGTTTTCTAGAGAAAAAAAAATAGTAAGTCAGCTACTGACCATAAACACACAACAAAATTTAAAACTTTTAAAACAACAAAAATTGTTTAAGCACTTTCATCCCAGAGTAATTTAAGAGGGATGAAAGCACTTAACACGTTTTATTGGTGAATAAAGATGGTTTTACATCCTGTGCATTTGTGTGGAGCTTATGGTAGCATTTTGCCCAGGAGCACTTTTTGCTGTTTTACTAGTTTATTTCTAGTGCTTTAAATGAACGGGTTTGTCTTTGGAAAATGTATAACTCTGCAAAGTGGGGGGCTTTGCCCCCTCACCCCCCCCCCGACTAAATATACCAACTTCAAAATCACACTACAGTGGGGAAAAGGGCAAATTCCAATGATGGCCAACCACGTCCCTTCCCTAAGAAGCTTTTTGCTGAAATTATCATTTTCTTAATTGAGCTTTCACTGAATTGAGTTCGATGAATAGTGATTCGCTCAGTTCAGAGTTTGACAAAGTGATATGGACCCTAGGACTTTGCAAAATAAAAATGTTAATATGAATACGTCAGTAATGGAAAGGCAAGGGCAGTTGGTATCACTGACCAACTGATTGCTAGAAAAGAGTATATCCTTCCAAACCGTGCCGCCTCACACTTTTATGATGCCCTGACATTAATTGTTTCTTCATTGTATGCTCTGTGTTTGAAGATCTATGAAAGAGGTTTCATATTAACAGATGAGATCCATACAACAGTGATATGGCACCAGAAAAGAGATAAGAACAATTATTTTTTTACTTGGGATTAGGAAGGAAAAAATTGGGCAGAAAGGGGAAAAAGATTATAGGCACCTACCTGTGATATGCCCGGAAGGGATAGGGAGCAAATGTTATTACTATGGAAGCAGCTTCCATGGGATGGAACATAGATGTTATTCTTCATCTTGGAACAAATAACATGATTCACAAAAAGAGAGGAGGGAGTAAAAATAGTTTACAAAACTGGGAAGAGTCATTACACAATCACCGTACACTGTAACAAGTGCTGACTGTCCATGGCATGCGTGTGGCTATGAATTTCAGTACATCATTGAACAACTAATGATAATTTCATGACAGTGGTTTCATTTGGAATTATTGCTTAATCTGGAAAGATGCACACCTACATTGGTGTAAATGGCTGCATTTATCTGGGAGTATAAGTGGAATTATAAGTTACATGTTAAATTCTTCATCTTTAAAAATATAAACAAGTCAAGGAAGAATATACAATGGATTAGCAGAAGAGACCTTCATCTGCATACTCAAAATCAGAATAGCTAGTAATGTAAACTCCGTTAATGAAAATAAGCTAAAAAGATTGCAGCTAGGTGACACAGGTGGCATATACAATAACAACAGTGTAAATGCAAAAAGAAGTAAGATAACAATAATGGAGCAATCCACTGTTCAGGTGACTATTATAGAAGAGCAGGGACTAAAACACTATGCAGCAACAGCAATGTTTTACACATAGAAAAAGTTCATAGGTTCATAGCTGTATAGTAGGCTAACGACCAGTAGGGGCCTTTAAACGCTTAGCCATGCATCCCAAAGTTATCCCACAAGGTATATGATTTAGACATTTATATAGGGAGTCATTGCTGGTTGCAACATGATTTACTGACTGCCTCTGTCCATCAGAGATGTGGGCACCAGGCAGGGTTGAATTTTTGATTTCCCATCCAGTGGTCCAAGTTATCCTGAAGTAGGGTTAGGGAGGGAGTTTCTTTTGCATGGATGGGTAACCTGTTCCAGAGAAAGGGAATTCTCTGAGATACATATCTGTTTCTCCAACATGACCTGTTCACATTGCAAACTAAATGTGGGTCTTTAAATCTAGCAGCTCTGATGCAGTTTGTTTTGGGGATGTGCAAAATGTGCATTAGAGTGAGGTCCAAGGACACCTTGCATGCCCGGTATATATCACCTCTCAGTAGTCTGTAGAAGACCAAGTAAAGAGATAGGGCTTTTTGGTGATCTATGTAGGACATTGTGTTGATGTCATGTATTCTTTTTGTAAGGAACCTTTGTGGATGTTCCAGTTGCTCTATGTGTCTGGTCAGGTAGATACTTAAGGAGGTATTAAACTCAATGATGGGTCCAATGAGGAACACGTATAGTGGTACAATGACTTCTCTGGACATAGGTACCATGCACTTACTTTTAAGTTGAAGGATTTCTTTACTATCTTGTGTACATTTTGGTAGAAGGGAAGGTCACGGTCTACATGTGTTTCCAGATCTCTGACAAGTGGCTCAACTCTTAGGGGTGTTTTACTGATGACATAGTTTCCTAGAGTGTCAGACTTCCCAAAGCAAACTATAATAACATCCTTGTCATTGAGATTTAAGACGTGGCTTTGACACCATTCATTTTTCTATGTTAAACCCTCTTGTAAGATGTTAGTGTCTTTAGGGGGATTCTATGAATGCTCCCAGTTTGCAATCATCTGCAAACTTGGTCAACCAGAGGACTTTGACATTGGCCTTGACTTCTGTGAAGTAGATGGCAAAGAGGAGCAGGCCCATCATAGAGCCTTGAGGGACTCCACTGGTGAATGGCCTCTATGAGGAAGTGGTCTCACCAATCTTAAATTCCTGGGTCCTATCTTAGAGCCATCAAGCTGTCCAGTGTGTTGTATAGGAGTTTATACCTAATTCTGTAAGTTTGTTAACAATGCCCAAGTGGAGTATTGTATCAAATGGCTTAGCCAGGTCAAGGTAGGCAGTATACACTGTTTTACCCCCATCTATTGCCATGGTGACCTTTCTCTAAGAGGTCCACCAGGTTCTGGAGGCATGACCTTCATTTGACAAAGTCAACCCGAGACGGATCCAGTATCTGAAGGTCTCCTATGTTTTTGTTGATCATTTCCATGATAATTCTTGCCATGGCTTTGCCTATAAGACTAGTCAGACTAATGGGCTTGTAGTTTCCAGGATCTATTGAAGGTCATCTCTTATGAAGGGGGATGATCATCACAATCCTCCATTTTTGTGGCATGAAGCTTGTTTAAAGACTATAGTTAAATAGTAACTCCAGTGGCCCTGATAGTTCATATTCAGGATGCATCCTGGGAAATTATTGGTATCCACTTTCGCTGTCTTGTTGGCCTTAGTGAGCATAGCCAAAACATGCTTTCTATTTACAGTTGGAGGAGATATGTTTAAAGGAATTTTTGGGAGGTGGCTGGGGGTGATGGGGGGCAAAGATGGAACTGAATTTGTCAGCCAGAAGATTCTCTTTATCGCCCAGCTCAGTGAATGTGACATCATTAATCAAAGGCTGTGTGATGCCTTTGAGGTTTCTGACATAGCTGAAGAAGGTCTTATGGTTGTCTTTTTACTGGGAAGCTAACTTGACCTCAAAGTTAGCTTTATTAATCTTAATTAGCCGTTTAGCTGCCTGTTTATTTTGTTGAGAGGGTTCTTATCTTTACGGAAGTTACACATCCTAATTTAGCCATGATTTTTTTCCTTTTGTTGTATAACCTGTTTAATCTGGGATGCCACGGGGGGGGGGGGTTGTTTTTGGAGTTAGTTTTGGGATTACTTCTGAAAGGTACAGAAGACTGTATATAGACATTGACATAGCTGTAGAGAGTTTCTGTGAACAATTCTACATAGGCTGCTGTGCTGTGAACTGAATTTTTACAAGCTAATTAGCTAATAAAAGTTAGTTTGCTGTAGAATAGTTGTTAACTGTTACTGGGCTTACTGGGTTTACCAAGTTGATTTTGACCTTGAAGGAGACAGTTTTATGGTTAGACCTTACTAGGGAGGATGTGATATTGGGAGGGGTGTAGATTTTTTCAATCTTTATCAAGGTCCAGAATGTGGGAACCTCTAGGGGATGTATGCAATAACTGGTTAAGGGTGTTTGTATTTATAAGTCCAGAAATCTCTGTGCCTACAGATTTGGGAGCATGTAGTATTACCAGTCTATAGAAGGATTATTAAAGTCCCTCATGTGTAAGGTTTTAGATTAGATGGTGAGTGTTTCCAGTAGGTTTATGTATGCGCTAATAGTTTTATGGGAGATAGAGGGTGACCTATAGTTTGCTAGGATATGGTATGGGGCTTTATCTATGGTGACCTGCATGTGGAGAAATTACAGAGAATCATCCTGTTTAACCAGCCTTGACGTATGCTTGTTATTGATGTATATCAAAACACCTCCACCTTTAGTCCCTTTCTGTGCAGCTACTTGTCTAAATGTGTAGCAGCCAGTGAAACCTTGCACTGCCAGGATAGCCTCTGCTGTTTTAAATGGTAACTAACAGTTATCTATATGTTCAAGGGTGAGAAAGGCTTAGAAGGAGTTTAGTTTTTTGCTTAGGATCCTGAAACTGAATAGTGCTAGTTTGAGGTTCAGATGAGTTGATTCTCCTATGTTGGTAGGTTTGTCAATTTGTCATTGTTTAAAAAAGGCTCTATGAGGGAAGTTAACATTTTAGCCAGCATTCAAATGCCTAGGAAACAGGTACAGACCATCCTTTCAAAGCAATATGGTCTGTCAACAATATCTTTCCTTGCTGACATATATTGGATCTCCTTAGCATGACACCAGAAACTCAGCCAATTGTTAAAATCTATCAAATTTTGCTGGTATTGTGGCATTATCCTTGGTGAAGAAAATATGTTGGTCCATGCTAAGCTTCAGCTTATACCAGCCTGATCCACATAGTCAGAGAGATCTAGAATGTCTCTCTCTCTCATCAGATAGTCTAGGGAGGTATGTCTCAGGTCATTTACACCTGCATGGACTATAATGGAATCATACTGGTACCTGTGGTGTAGTGAATTGAATCCATGCGTAATTTGGTGGATACTGGTTCCATATGGGCAGCACACATTGTCTTCTTCTTGCTTCTTGTTCAGCCTGGCTAGAGGGATACCAGTATGTCTTAGAATGCAGTCCCCTAAGACTAGAATCCTGGGAAATGTGTTGCTTGCTTGCTTGCTTAAGAGTTTTGTGTTTGAGGATCCACTGATTGAGGTTGTATGTATAGTGTTAGATCTTGCTTTTATTTATTTTTTGGGGTTTGCCACATATAATCTTTGCTGATGGGTGTTCCAGGAGGTCTTTTTTTGTTTAGAAACATTGTATTTAAGAGCTTCAGCATATGTTGGTCTATGTGTGTGCATTGTTTGCTATGTGTGGGGAGTGCTATGTGTGTGGTTTGACAACATGATGTGTGCTTCTAAGTTTCAGTTTAGCCTCCACCAGTGACACTGTATATGCACACCTCCTGCATACTGCATCTGTAACTTTAAGGATTAAGTGGCTGTCAGTAAACAATAGACCATTACTATAATGTCTGAAGATACCCATATCCACCAGGCTGTCTGCAGAGAAATTAAGAAATGGTATATCCATATTACCCAGTACCCTAATTGATGAGCTACAAGGGTGTGGCATATGGGAGTTAACAGAAGGGTCTCTGCTGAAGAGGGGTGCTTTTTTTGGAGTGGGTTTGGAGGCAGACTAGGCTGTAAAATACTAAATTTAACAGTGAAGTCACTCGATGTACAAACCGGTGGCTGTAGGCTTGTTAGTGTGCAAGATATTTTCTCCATGCTTACTGCATTACAGGGTGCCACTTTATGGGTAGTTCTAAAGGGAAAATGTGTTTCTAGATGTTTGTATCATTACAGGGCATGGACACAGTGAGCAGCTCCATGCAAACATGCTAAATTTATACCAGCACTGCAAATACAGGAAACTGACTACTGAGCCTTCTAGTGAATAAAACAACTACATTTAGAGCCCTTTTGTGTCCTTTCCAACTCAGGTAGATCAGAGAAACACGTATTGCCACTAGATGAATAATCTCAGCCCTCTTAATGTAAAATCACAGTAGAAGGGTATCCAAAGAGCAATGCTACCACAAACAAACTTAAGGAAAGGCACAAGCAGAGGCAATAAATAATTCAAGATATCAACAGCAGTGCACTTTTAACAGGTCATAAAAGTGATTTTTACTGGAAAAGCTTACCCAGACTCTGCCACAGCTTGCTGTGAGAGAAAAGTTACTTTTTGCTTTCTTGTATTTTGTATTGCTTCATTGCCTTTTTCTATTTTGTATATTGCGATTTATTTTCTTTACACTGTGTTTTACTTGTATTCTGATTTTAACAGAAAAAAATAAGTTTTACCTCACCCTCCCACCCTGGTGTTGTATTTCTAAAAGTAACTGTCTTTTTTTTTTTTCTCATTTTTTTTATTGATTTTCAAGAGTATAATTACAATTTTTAGCAAGAAAAAACAACGTAATATCAAATTTTTACAAAAACTATATACAAAGTCCAAAATAGATACCAAATCTTCATTAACATTACATTTTGTCTAATAGTTTTTTAAGCTTTATCCAGGCAATTTGTTTATGAGTCATGTTTGAGGAGTGTAACATAGCTGTTTGTAATTCCCTACTACAAATAATCTTAGTAAAAGATATAAATTCCTTAAATGAGAGGTTATTTTTACATTTCCCATTTCTAGTAATAGTTTTTCTTGCTATAGCAAGTAGAGTCCAAAGGAGGTTCATTTGATTCAGTGGAACATATCTTGGCATTGGTGCATTAAAAAGTATCATAGAATCAGAGATCTCACATCTGTCCAACCACAAAGCTTTAATAAAATTTTTAAACTCCATCCAAAACGTAGTTATTGTTCTGCATTCTAAAAACATATGTGCCCAGTTGGCATCTATTAGCTCCTCGCATCTCCAACATCTATTAAAATCTTTCTTGCTTATTCTAGAGGCTTTTTTTGGTGTAATAAAACTTCTATGAATGAATTTCCATGTAAAAATTTTCCAATATGTGGAAGAAGAGGTATGGTAAACAGATCTGAGAATTAAAGTTTTATCATTTATATGTATTTGGGAGTTGTTGAAATTGTTGATATATTTCCATAAATTGTCGTCTAATATTATTAGATCTGATCTAAGAATGTTGTAAAATCTTGACAATGAGATACCATTATTATAGCCTATATTGGTGAAGTCAAAGAGGATGGATAATTTTTTGGGGAGGTCTGTTATAGCAGGAAAATTATGTCTTTTAAATTCCGTTAAAATAAATTCTCTGAAGATTTGAATATTTAACCAGTTATTTTGGTAGATATTATACCTGGCTAAAAGGTAGGTAGTATCATGAATATTATTAGTTCCCAAAAACTGATGCCAGAATAATAACCCATTTTCTTCCATAGTTTTTATTTTCATCATGTTAAAGGAATCAAAGCATCCCTTGGTTAAGATTATTGGAAACATTAGAATGGACAAATTGTTGTTCAAAAGGTTCTTATTCATTACTTTTTTTAAAATTTTCAAGATATATTTAATTATAGGAGTAAAATGTGATTTTTCCTGCTCATTGTTGAAGAAGAATTCTTTAATAACTATAAATAGCTTAATATTTTCAGAGCAATATACGTTTTTGAAAAACTTGTCAAAATTACTTAATAGTATTGTTTTGTGTAATTTTTTCCAATTTGAATGGTATTTTGGACTTAACCACAGACTTGTTATATTAAGAATAATGGCATCAGCATAAAGCTCAAAATTTGGAAAAGCAATCCCTCCTTCAATCCAGTTTTTATAATGCCAATCATATTTAATCCTTGGTTTTTGAGGATACCATAGAAATTTAATTAATATAATGTTTATGTGTTTAAGTTGTTTTCTAGAAGGAGGAGCCAATAATGTTTGAAGATAAAAAAGAATTTTTGGTAATAGAATCGTTTTTATCAGAGATAATCTTTCTTCTATAGTAAATAACATTTTCTTCCATCTATTAATGTATTCTGTGATTTTATTTAATAAAATTTTATAATTTATATTTATAGTGTCCTTCCATTTAGACAGAATATGAACCCCTAGATATTTCAATTTATCATTGGTCCAGTTAAAGTTATTGTAATTAGATAGAGTGTTATTCATTTTTTTATTGATGAGAATAGTTTCTGTTTTGTTTTGGTTAAATCTAAGGTTTGAGATTTCCTCAAAGAGTTTTAATGATCTGATAATGTGATCAATATATGAATCAATATTTCCAATAGTTAATAAGATATCATCTGCAAAGAGTAAAATTTTAGAAGAATAGTTCTCATTAACATCAAAACTTTTTATGTTTACATTGTTTCTTATAAAATTAGCAAATGGTTCTATTGCTAATGCAAATAGTAGTGGGGATAAAGGGCAACCTTGTCTAGTGCCTTTTAGAATTTGAAGTGGGCCAGATAAAAAAGCGCCGATTTTAATATACGCTATAGAACCTTCATATAATTTTTTAGCAAGTTTAAGATTTCTGAGGAGAAATTATATTCTTTTAATACCATAAATAAGTATGTCCAGTTAATAGAATCAAATGCTTTATCTAGATCTAGACTGAGTTTTTTTTATTTGCAAAATCTATTAAAGTTAAAAGTGTAATAGTATTATCCTGAACTTTTCTGTTCAGTATAAAACCTGTTTGATCGTTGTTTATTAAAGTCGGCATCATTTGATTTAATCTGTTTGCTAAAATAGAAGTAAATATTTTATAATCTATATTTAATAGGGAAATAGGACGATATGATGAAACAAATTTGGAGTCCTTATCTTGCTTTAGAATGGGAGAAATTAGCGAATATTTCCAAGAAGGACAAAGTTTGTCACTTATTCGAACTTCCTCAAGTGCTTTCATTAATATCTTCAAAGCGGAATCAGGGAAAACTTTATATAATTCACCTATTATGCCATCAAGACCAGGGGCTTTATTATTTTTAAGATTTTGTATTCTTTCTTTAACTTCTATTAATGATATTGATTTAAGTAATCTATTATTTTGTTCTTTAGAAAGTTTATTATTTATATTGTTTTTTAGAAATTCTATTTTTGAACTATTATTAGTAAAGTTTAAGTTTGCTTTATTCATTGTTTCATGATATGAACGAAAAATCTCTAAAATATCTTTTAGATCTGAAAAAAGTTTTGAATTGTGTTTAGATGTGTCTAATATTTCAATTATGTGTTTACTCTTGTGAAAACTTTTTGTTTTGGCTGCTAATCTGCGCATGTGTTTTGGATTAGATGAATAAGATTGTAATTTTAACCTCTCTAAATTAATTGCTACTTTATGACTAAGAATTTCTAAATATTCGAGATTTAGTTGTTTTAATTCCAGATTCGAGCCCAATTCTTTGGTGTGTAAGTTCTTTTTTAAAGTGTCAATTTTCAATTGTAGATTTAATAATTCTTTGTCCCATTCTTTCCTTTTATGTAAATACCAGGTTTTTATTTTCTCATATAGATAAGATTTTAAAGAGTCCCAAATAAACACTTTATTTGTGTTATTATTATTATTAAGTTCAATATAATAGTTTACTTCCTTTATAAACCATTCTTTGAATCATTTTATCTTAATAATATAGGCTGGTAGTCTCTGCCAATGAATAAGATCGTTTGGTTTAATTTTAATTTTAAATAGTATGGCATTGTGGTCTGACAGAGGGCATGATGTAATCACTACATCTTGAGTCTTAGATAATAGGCTGTCAGATATAAACACTTTATCAATAGTTGTCTGTGTACCATATCTATAAGAAAAGTGAGTAAAATTGAGAGACCTCTGCTCTTTGATCATGTATATGTCTTTTAGGTTATATAATGAGACAAAATCTATCAATTTTTTGGCTGATGCAGATATCTTAATATTGCTGACATTAGTGGTATCTTTAGATGATAGAATACAATTAAAATCACCTGCCAAAATGATATCTCCTTTAGAATTTGCTGTTATTATTTCCAAATATTTGTTTGCAGATTTAGCACCAATACTAGGTAGCCAGTACATATTTGCTAAAGTAAAATGTTTCTTATTCAATTCCAATACTACTAGACACAACATACCATTTGTATCAGAGAAACTGTTAATTATTTTAGGTATTGGTAATGTATTTTTCCACAAAATCATGGTTCCTCTTCTCTTTGTTTGGAAATGAGATTCAGCTAGAATACTATAACCTTTAAAAGCCATTTTTTCTGGATCTTTCTGAATAATGTGCATTTCTTGCAAAAATATAATGTCAGCTTTATTAGATGCTAGGTATTTGAGTAACCTTCCTCTTTTAGTAGGGTTATTAAGACCATTTGCATTCAGAGACAGACATTTAAACCCAGACATTGATTACTTTAAGCTTTTGATGGATAAATACTATTCTGGACTTAATTAACAAGTAATGTTCAGAGAAGATGAAAATATAACTATATACAAAACTAACCATGGAACATCTAGTTCCTGGATTGATGAAGAAGTCATCAATACCACCCTCTATCATCCTTAGTGCTCAAGACTATCGTTCTCTAATGCTGCTACCTAATATTTTATTGAATCAACAAACTACAACCTATTAATTCTCCAGGATGAATAGGTATTACTGTGTAGGAGATATTGTGGAAAAACATCAATTACCATGAATAATGTAATTTTCAAAATTTTTAAGAACAGTGTCTTTAAACTTGTATCATGACATAGTATATCATATTCATTTATGTCTATTCTATACTAATACAGATCTTAATCTAGTATACTACATTAGATCAAAACCTACTTATCTAGGAATTCAGTAAAGAAGTTTATGTATAAAAATAAGAACATTTATCATGTAACAAAACATTCCTGTATGAACTTGTCTGTGAAATCACAACAGTGTTAATATTTACTATAGAATCAGCATATTAATATATAGCCTATAAGCTTATTTTCCTTTTATATAAGATATAAAATCACCAGTTTTTCATTCCCCTAAAAAAAACATATCTGATTAACCTTAAATAATTTCTTAAGGTATTAAAGATATTTAAAATAAAGATGTACTAATGAGAATTTTTTACATGAGAAGATAATATTTAAGTTGCACAAATATCTATGCAGGTATATAGATCTGTGTAATCATCAACACATTAGCTTTTCTTTCCAAAGATGTGAGTCTAAAGAAACTATGTAGTGCAGCTTGATTTTGATAAAAATATCATATAATGAAGTCACAGCTTTTAACCTTCAAGGACACTTCAGTTTTAGATGTTATAGTAATAATGTGTTCCCTTAAGTTGTCCTTTTTAACAAAATACATTAACACATTTTACCAATATTTTTTCAGTTAGAGTGGCAGTGGTTAACATGCAATATATCTTTTGCTAGAAAATGTAGTCTACAGACAGTAAAACATTCAATATTTTATGAATATTAGTGAAAATGTCAGATTGTAGTATGCACTTATGTAGCTGGAGGTGGATTAAGTAGATCACAATTTCACCATTCACTATAAATCCAACATGATGTAAACTATTAATTAGAAAAGCAGTTAAAAGTAAAGGCTGCCTTTGGAAATAACAACTGTCCTCATGTCCTGATGAAAGTAGTAACTATAAGTCAAGAGTAACCTTCCCCACTTTGCACTGCCCCCCTAACAGTCTTCTACTACTATTACTGACTAGTGAGGCAAAAGCATCACTTCAGTAACAACTAAGATCATTCTCTAAGCAGAACTGTCTCTTTTTCTTTGGAACTGAAATTTTTCCTGCCCCAATATATTATTTCACCCTTTTATAACAGAATTATTATTTATTGTAATGGTCTGTCTGCAGCTTTGGCTTCCCCAATCCAGCAGTATTGCCAACAACCAACAACTCATATAATTAATAAGATTGGGGATGAAGATATCAAGATGAAAGCACAGAAAATACATAGC
This sequence comes from Protopterus annectens, assembly GCF_019279795.1. Taxonomy (NCBI): domain Eukaryota; kingdom Metazoa; phylum Chordata; order Ceratodontiformes; family Protopteridae; genus Protopterus; species Protopterus annectens. The sequence continues at coordinate 890,318,729 of NC_056745.1, forward strand.
TGCCCCAAAATCTACTTTAAAAATAGTAAGAACACATTAACCCCCAATAGATAATGTATTTTAGTGACTTTATAACCATTGCATATGTCGCTTTCTGCTCTACTAACCAAAAAGGATCAGATGACCTAGTCTATGTTTTCACTGTATCTGTTCGCTACAGCTGCCAACTAATGATCAAGTGTAAACTACTTTGTAAAACATGTCATCAGAAAACTTATTATGAAGGGAACAACATAGGCATCAACATTGGTTTAGTAAAAAGGACCTTTATATATGTCTATGTTTTTTATATATTTTTTTTTGTTGCTCTTGGTATGTGATAAAATATTCAGTTGTTCCGTTTTCTTTTTTTTTTTTTTTCATGTGAAGATTTCTGGTAACGTGAATATGTAACCAAAGTTCATATGACAAAAGAGACTTTGAGAGAGTACATGCATAAGCCTCTTGTATTACAAAGAAGATCTGACCAAGAAGTCTCGAGGCAACAGCCTTCATTTTCCTTTTTTTTCCCTTCCTTCTCCTTTAACATTTGAATTTTGGCAGTTAAAAGCTCGCACTAGGGAATCTGCAGCAAGCTATGATAACTGTTCACGAGATACTCGTGATGTGCATTTTGTGAGAGAAAAGAAAAACAGAATATGTTACTCAAAAAGCATGTATATGAAGTACAAAAAAAACAAAAAAAAAAACTTTGCCCCATTTTATATAAATATAAAATTTTCTGTAACTATCAATTTTACTGGCCAATGTATCTGATATCAAGCATACAAACCCTCCTGTCCCTGCAACACACACTCCACCAGCTTTCATCAGAAAATACATCTCCTTTTCCCTCTCCGTCAGCAGAGGGACCCACAAACCACATTTAGTAAAGACACAAACCTCTCAAGTGTATGAGAATGCATTTTTACATGTCATGACGGATTCTTAGAAAGAAAACAATCTTCTCTTATTATGATAAAGAACAATTTCCAATACCTTTTAAACTATTTAGTACAAGTCACATTAAGTTATATCCGTTAGCTCTAAAAAGACCCAAGCATAACATGACATTTAAAAGGAGAGAAAGCCCGCTGATGCAAAAAGGGGCTACACTTTCATTTAATTGCACTGAGATGGGGAGCCTTCATTTCACTTATCGGAGCGATCTATATCAACATAATCTAATGCACATACAGTATCCGGTATTAAGGGGGTTCTTGTTTTAACCAATATTTCTATGGTATTGCTACATTGCCCCTATGTAGTTGTCAACTAATAATACACTCTGTCAAGGGAAGATTTAGAATTTTAACATCTATGTTTAACATTCTAGCGTATTTGTATTAAAGGCTTTTAAACAGCAAATAAATTTAAAAATAAATAAATAAATAAGCATACTTAATAAATATTAAATGATTTTTTACCTTAACATGTATGTTTTTCCCCGATGTAGGTGATTTGTAGCATGAAACTTTTGGGATTTGAAGGGATTGTGGAAGAGCTTCATTTGTATTATTTACCCTTAAGCTTCTTGCTTGTTTTATCAATCAATAACATTTTTCCATTTGTTGCCTGCCTTTTTAAACTAGGTAATGAGATGTCCATATCTTCAGTGTTTTCCAAAATCTTATTCTTTTTCACATATTCAGTGGCATCATCAAGATTATTAAATATTTTTATTCCTTCAGATAGATGTATTTTAATTCTGGCAGGAAAAATGATTTGAGCTTTAATTTCAGCTTTCTTCAGATTTTTAATGAGAGCAATGCAGGCTTTTCTTTTAGTTATTACTACTCACTTTAGTTATTACATACTCACTACATACTTTTCTTTTAGTCCTTGTAGTATCACTGTCCATACCTTTTCACTATCCATTTGAATACTGCACGCTATTCCTCATCCCTTCCTTTGCTTCTTACCTTCTGTCAGGCTTCCTCCTACTTACACCTATCTTAGTTCCACCCCTTTCTTCCCTTATCCGCCCATCATCTATAATAAGGGCCTAATTGCCCAGGGTGCCATCTTTAAATCCCTGGATCTCCTCGTGGCTGCTGCGTGCTCCTGGCCGTGCTGTTCCTCACTCCCAGTAAGTGCACTATCGACATTTATTGTTATTACGTCATGTATCATTGCTGTGGTCCTCTTTTACCTATATAATTAATTGTGTTACGGTTTATTTAAGGTACCTGTGCTTTATGCATACTATATTTAAAGCATCATTTTCAGCTGCATAGGGTCTGTAAAAACTAAGATAGGTCCATACTAGCATACTACTTAAATTGTGTATGCATACCTTCTACTACAGCCTACAAGATCATGGTAGTACTATGCTTATATCCTGTATTGTTGTATGTATTGTGATAATGTTTAATAAATTGTGTGTAGTTGTATTCCACTGCAGGGGTTAATGACTTTCATCCCCACAACGCTAATACATAAGATGCCTTATTAAATGGTAGCGTACTTAGGTAATCTCTATACTGCTTCTTTGCCATTGGCAGCTAACGCTGTATATCTAGTCAAGTTTCTGCGGGCTGCTTTACATTCCGCTCCATATAATTTTGTATTTTATTTATATAGGGTTGGTCTTACCACAGTACAAGTTGGCCTCAAGCTGTGGCGTATCTATGGGAAAACAAGAAAATCCACAAACAAAATCCAAAACTAAGAAGTAGAATCCACGACCAGTGAGCACAGGAACACAACGTACTTTAATTTTAAGCGCTTTTCGGCACACAATAGATAGCCTTCATCAGAATGCAGAATACACATAAATTACACTCATTTTATACAAAAAAGGCGCCATAGTTAATCAATAAATTAATTAGATAATTAATCCTTCATACCAAAGACATAATTTTAAAGACAAAGGGTATGTTACTGAAAATGATGCACTGTGGAAATAAAAAGCTAGGTCTCTATAAAAATACATATAACTTTCAACCATTTTATCATAAATATACTTCTAAACACTTAATAAATACAAATATGTATTCTTTTATACAATATAACCAAAAACAACTGAATACTTTAAAGTAAAATAATTAAGTTACTAGTCGTGAAAATATATAGAATTCATAACTGAGCTAGATTGAAAAAATAAAATAAAAATAAAAATACGAAAATAGTCAATAAACCTAATCAGATATTTAAAACACTTCAAAGGGACAAACTAATTCACTGGTCATAAACTTTATTAATCAAATTTATTCACTTAATTTTCATAAACTTTATTAATCAATAGGCGTCTTATTAAAGTTAAGAAGCTTAGTTAGGTAATTAATTCTAACATCACACATTGATCAATTCATATTTATTATTTTACATAAATAATAGTAACTATAATAAAATTTAAGTGAATGTAGCTGTGCTTCCATTAAGCAGCAGCACTTCTGGGAACTGGCCCTCACTTACTAGCGATAATACCTTATTAACTTTTTAGCGATAATGATGATAGTACTGTCTTGAAATGTAAAATGCTTGGAACGCAGTCTCCTTAACTATGAACGATAGAGCTCCTCTGTTATGGCAATGGTGTTAACATACCTATATTTGTATTCCTTTGGAACATTTGCCATTTATATTATGCATTTTGGTGATTATCTCTGGCTACTTGACTAAGAACTTTTGTGTAATCTGCTGCTAGTGCTGTTTTAAATGAGAGATCACACAATGTCTATCCTAATTGTTGCAGACTGCTGTTTTTATGTCTCTAAACACTGCATAGAATATTTGTATTATTATTAAGAATTTATTAATACTTATTGCAGAAGAATTGTGGCTCACACCTCACATTGGGATTGCTTAATCTGAACTATCTGTGATTTGTTTTGTACTTGCCCTCTGCTGTCTAACCTACTACTTTTTAATCTCCATATCTAACTGCCTAACCTTGATGTTAATTATAAAACTTCCCCTTTCTGTTTCATTTTTCTCTAGCACTACAACCCTACTTACCCAGATAAACGGGTGTACTGGCCCAGCCCTACTGGATTTTCAAGGCCACTCTTAAGGCTTAATGCCTTCCCTCTCTGCCTGCCACCATACAAGAGAAGTCCTACCTTTCTCACAGAAGTGAACTAAAAGGGTGAAAGAAAGTATGTAATATGCTGCTATAACTAATGTTACTCTGCTTGTGAATTTTGCTTTACCACTTTCCTGGTGTTAGTGTAGGATTATGGCCTGAACACCCAGCAGCTTACCCCATACCCTCTTGACTTGAAATCCCCTTTTCCTACCTCACCCAGCCTTTTTTTTTCTTCCTTATATCTGGACTGCCTGCTCATCTATTTCATTGTTTTAATGCTTCCTCTCCCCATTACTACAGAGATTGGCCACTAGGTGGCAGTATTCACCAACTACTACCTCCCTTCCATCTCTCCTTCCAACTTACTATAACATCTCAATATAACACCTCTCCTCTTTCGCTACTTGCTATCGGTCCTACCCTCCAGCCAGCTCTCGATACTTGTCTGTTCCCTCACGCATACACCTACTGTCACTTTAACCTTCCTACCTAGCTCCCTCCGTACTTACCTTTATCCTGACTGATTGTTTCCTCTCTCTGTCCTGCTGTCTTCTTCCTTGTGTCTACCCGCTCCGTTCGCCCTACGGGCTCACTCCGCTCCCCTACCCTACCCCCAAATCTCACCCACCCCTGGTGGTCCTACACTTATACTTACTTAGCCACTCCCTCCTCAACTTCCACCCAATCACACTTACCTCCATTGAAACTAATCAGACACACCCTTATTCATTCCCTATTACAATACACCACTACTTTGACTACATTACCCTAGCCCTCCTCTACTGCTTAACAGGAACTAACTCCCTCCTCTCTGCACCCTCCTTATCTACTTCCACTACTTACTTTTACTACTCACAAATTTTAACCCTTCCCATTTAACACTTCCTAATCTCAATCTCAGTGAAAATGGCTTCGACCACCTTAACCAAATTAATATTCCTGGCTATACTTCCTACTATACTTACCTCCACCTACCTCCTCACTTTTTTCGAAAAACTGCAATATTACCATTTCAACTGCTCTCTAAAACAAACAGCAATTCACACATCCATACTCACTTGCAATCACACTAATATCACTTCCATTCCCAGCTATCTACTACCCAAATTCCACAAAGTCTCCCACTCTAAATATAATAATCATACTATAAAAAGAGAGAAATATTTACTTTACCTAAAATACAATGCAGCAACAAAACCTCTCAATCTCTCCTTACTAGATGGTGACATCCACCCAAACCCTGGCCCTGACAATACTACTACCCTAACAGCCCAGCCTAAACTCCCCAACTCACTCCTAATAGGACATCTAAACATCCGTAGCCTTAACAATAAAGTAGCTCATCTCCATGCTTTTCTAGATATTCACTCCTTTGATATCCTTTGCCTGACAGAAACTTGGCTGAAACCAGGAACCAAAGACAATGAAATTATCCCCCAAGGCTACAATATCATTAGAGAAGACCGAATAAAATGTAAGGGAGGGGGCTTAGCAGTTATATTTAAAGATGGATTTCACATCTCCACACTCCCATATAACCCTCCTCAGGATAGTAATGCCGAAGTCCTAGTCACCAAACTTCAAATCAACCCTAACAAAGCTTTATACCTCATCTGTATCTACCTACCTCCCGGTAATAATATCAGCACAATTGAAGCTATATTAAACTGGGCATCCTCAACTTACCCCCAAGAAACAGTAATACTGGGTGATTTTAATACTGACTGGAAAAAAGTCAATACAGATAACCCCACTTCTCACATTAACCTGCATGGTTTTAATCAAACTATCACCTCCACGACCAGAATTAATAAACCTAACAAAAAAGAGACTACCTTAGACTGGATACTAATAAATAGACAGGAGCAAGCTTATAAGGTAGGCACTCTCCCAGACGATTTAAGTGATCATATGTTGACCTACATCATAAGACAAAAACATGACCTGCCTAAACCCCCCACTTTTAGGATTGCGCGGTCCAATAAACACTTTAGCCCAGAATCATTCCAAAATTAACTTAGTGCCTGTAACTGGTACCCTTTAAAAACTCTACCACTTGAAGAGGCTATAAAATATCTAAACTCTACTTTTTGATCCATTCTTGATAAACATGCACCTAAACGGTCGATCCGAATTAAATCCAAACCAGCCCCCTGGCTTTCCAAAGAAACCAGGCAACAAATTCTACTAAGGAACAAATCTTGGGCTAAATGGAGGGCTAACAAAACTATCTCTCATCAACAAAATTTTAGGCAACTAAGAAATAATACAAAAAAGGCAATACTTATAGATAAAAAGAACTATTACTGTAAACTACAACAAAACCGTCAAAACAATCCCCAAAAATTTTGGTCTAGCATAAACAAACTCCTATCCCCTGGACACTCTCATACACCTACCCCTCTTGAGGCTGATCCTAATACCCCCCTACAAACAGCCAATACATTTAATACTTTCTTCACAGAGACCATACAAACACTAGCCAGTCAGCTAATCCCAGACAACTCAAGCCTTCATGCCACAACATTACCTCCACTACCAACATTTAAACTGCAACCTATCTCGACTACTCTCATCTGTAAACTCATCCAGAAACTTAAGCCCTGCACACCTTCTGCTGACCAAATACCATCAGAATACTTGCAGAAAGAAGCTAAGGTAATTGCATACCCTGTATCCATCCTCATCAACAGAACCTTTACAGAAGGAATCATTCCAGACATTTGGAAAATCTCCCATATTATTCCCCTACATAAAGGTGGGAATTCAAATAATTACTCTAATTACAGACCAATAGCTCTATTATCTCCTTTAGCCAAAATAATGGAAAAAATGCATGCACCAACAACTACTACATCATTTATCTCAACACAACATTCTAGCTAACTGTCAACATGGCTTTAGGCCATCATACAGTACCACAACTGCCCTGCTATCTTTTATAGATACCATCAATAGAAACCGCAACAACAATAACCTCTCATCTGCTCTCTTTATCGACCTCTCAAAAGCTTTTGACATGGTCAACCATGCCTTTCTCACCAACATTCTAAAGTCCCTCTCCTTTGACCGTCAGACTATTAAATGGTTTAGGTCTTATCTGAGCAATAGGCAACAAGCAGTTCTCTGGCAAAACAACATATCATCCCTTCAGCCAGTTACCCTCGGAGTCCCTCAAGGCTCTATTCTAGGACCACTTCTCTTTTCACTATTTATCAATGAACTCCACACAGCAATCCCCCAAGCCACCTGCATACAATACGCAGATGATTCTATGCTAGTATGCACAGCAAACTCCCCCTCAGAACTACATTCTCTAACCCAGAAAGTATTTAACATAGTAGAAACATGGTTTACAAATAGATGCCTCCTTCTCAATGCTAAAAAAACTAAGCTCCTTCTCTTTACACCCACAAACAAATCCGCCCACATAAACTTCTCTGTTATTTCCAATAATGGTACTATTATACTCCCTGACACAACCACTAAACTGCTAGGAATAGCTATTGACAATAACTTGACTTTTGATTGCCACATAAATAATACTATTAAAACTGTCAACAGAAAAATAGGCTCCTTATATAAGATCAAACCTTTCCTAACTCCTATAGCCAGAACCACAATTGCTCACTCACACTTAATCTCTACACTTCTGTACACTTCACCCGTATATACTAACCTAAAGAAAAATAATATTACCAAGCTAGCAAATTCTTATAATTCCATTGCCAGATTTGCCACTGGCAACACCTTTAGAACTCACCACTGTCTGAATCTAAGGCAACTAGGCTGGCCTGAACTTCAAAACCAACTGATACTACCCCAGCTCACCATTGCCCACAAGATTTTCTACCAACCCAACAGTACTCCTATTCTTTCCAATCTCATCCAGCCTTACAAAAATCTGAATTCCTTGCGCTCCTCTAAGAAACTGCTTGCTTGCATAGGCAAGTCTAATAACCTGGCCGGAGACTCTCTTTTTTGTAACACAGTGGGAAAACACTGGAACCTACTGCCCAACGAACTAACATTACTTTCTTCCTTGCCTCTCTTTAAACATAACCTCAAAAAACACCTCCAAACACACTGGTTATGCCCCTGTAGTAAGCCTGACTAACCATTTCCCTTTACTTAGTATAGCTCCCTAAATTTCGAATTCCTACTATTCTCACTTAAATTACTAACACACCTAATGCATTTGTTACATACTTATTCCTTGTAAGATAGACTAACTGATACTCCCAAATTTATATGCCAATAAACTCTCTCTAGTAGATTAATTACTCTTATTTAACTAACTTCTTTTTCTATCTTATTAATACTGGTTGTACAGCATACTTTCTATCTCTAAGCACAAGTCCTTGTTGTATTTTTATTAAAACCTTTTCTGTCAATTTCTACTTTTAATTCTTTAAATTTTAAATTTTTAATTTTTAATGTTGTAATTTCTATAATTGCCAGAGCTTTTCTCCCCTGGCCTCTACTGAAAATGGAAATATATCCAGTTAGACTAGCCCGGTTAACAAATGTAAAATAAATAAATAAATATTATAGTAGAGGTATAGTCATTGTCAAATCTTATGTTTCAACCATTAATTTGTATAGGATTACCTGCCCATGCTGTTCTCAGGATTAAGTCCTTGTCTTGAGATGATAAAAATTTTACAATAATGGATCTTGAAGCATTTGGATTTTTTGACACAGACATATCTGACAATGACCTGTGAGCTCTCTCTATCCCAAAAGAGAGAGAGATTCAGGTAGGTTTAGTGTCTTAGGCAACCAGTCATTCAGGAACTGTATTGTGTTATTTCCTTCCATTTTTTCAGGTATGCCGTATATTCTAATATTATTTCTTCGTGACCTTGATTCTAGGTCCTCCACTTTATCTGAAAGTGCGGTGTTTTGCTTTAGTAAGAAGTCAATCTGGCTATCATTTTCATGCTGTCTTCCATCTATTTCATTAAGAGATTCTTCAATTTCTGTTATCTGGTCTGTGTGTCTTGTAATTATCTCCTTGAATTCTTCAATCTGCTTTCTATTTTCTTTCTTCATGTTTTCCATGATTTTTTCTAAATTGTCCATTTTCATGGAAAGATCTTGAATACTGGATATTATTGTTTGTAATTCTTTCTTCATGGAAGTTTCCTGGAGAGAGGCTTTTGAATGACTCATGGCTGAGAGAGTCTGTTATATTCAGCTGCTGTACTTCTGACAGGATGTAATTCACTTTCTACTCACCAAAATTGAAATATTTGTAGAAAAAAAATAATCCACTGTATCTAAATATATAGGCGAAAGAAAACTTAGATGTTTTTAAAATAATATTAAGAAAATTTCCTGTCAGAGAAATTTCTGTTAAGCAGAGCATCAAAAAAGTGCTGTTATCTCTCTGACATCTTGGCCACACCCCCCAGTAACTGTCTTTTAGCTGTCTGCCCTTTATGTCAATTTGACTACGTATCTCCTTCCCTCTTTTTTTATTGGCTATTGTGAGTAAGCAAAATTACTCTCCTTCAGCTATTTAAATGTATTTGCCATCCCACTGTTTTCCATAGATACAGAATGCAAAGTGCCTACAACCTTCCAATTTATCTTGCTCTTTTAAAATTAGTGGTTTAAGTTATCCCCTTTCATATCTAACTGCTTAGTGCACACTGCATCTTGACCCATTTTTCAATCTTATCTTTAAAATATGCAACATCTGTTCCAAAACCACCAATTATTGCAGAGCCCATATTCTGCCTGTCAGTAGTCATCTTGGGTTTAGTGCTTCCGTTTTGCTCCTAGTGAGAGAAGGAACATAGAGACATTATTTCATAGATACTGATGATCAATGGAAAGCCTAATAACTGTTTCATTGGTGCCACCTTAGAATTTGTGCTTGTATTTTGCTCCTGGTGAGAGAAGGAGCAGAGTGCATTGATTCCTGAGTGTTTCAGATTGGGTAGTGAGTGTCTATGTTTGACCTTCCTGATTGGTCTGGTTGCTATTCAAGGCATCTTCCAGGAAAAGGCTACAACAAGCCTACAGATTCTTGCATCATTTGGGATAAGACTGTTGATCAGCAAAGGGCCTGTAGCCTGCTTCTAATCTTGGTATTAGTGCCACTGTTTTGCTTCTGGTGAGAGAAGAAACAAAGGAGTGTTGTATCTCAGCAGCATGAAGCTGTGGTGAATCCAGCTCAAGTAGTTGCCAGGCAGTAGCCTTTCAGGTGAATCCTCTCTTTAGATCATTCTTGACAAGCTAATTCTTTCCTTTAATAAGTACTGCTTGATTTGCTGCTGTCTAAATTAACTTCAGAATACTTGCTTAACTACTTCATCCATAAATCATCAGGGTCTATTTGCACGTGTCCCTCATTGACAGTGCTGACAGGTGCTGACTGAGGTTTGTTTTGGGGAACAAATTCTTGGCTAGGCTTGTAAGGGCCTCAGGGACATTAGCCTAGTAACCTCATATGATCCCATGATTAGTTTCCCTTCAAGTGTCATGCAACGCCCTGTATAGATAGAGACACCTTAAGTTGACATTTTTCCTGTAAAAGCACCCTTGATATTTTACCAATACCTAGTTTCACACAAGGCAACCTAACCTCTTCACTGTCCTTATATGATTGCTAAACTCCTATGTCTTTTGCTACTAGTGACTGATAATACTTTCTCCATATTTATTTTTATCTTCGCATGTTGATACTGGTACAATAATACTGATTAATATATCTCTGTTTATTTATTTTATTTATTTATTTATTATTTTACATTTGTTAACCGGGATGGTCCGACTGGATACATGTCCTTTTTCAGCGGAGGCCCGGGGAGAAAAGCTCCAACAGAGTTACATTGATAATTAGGTATAGTAAATGAGCTGAAAGAACTTAACAAAAACATAGGCTATTTACATACAAGTACAAGACTGCCATTACTATTTCTGAGATTACTACAAATGTAACATTAATAACATATTAGCAAGGATGGTAGGCAGTATAATGACATAGAGTTAGACAGGATACATATTTCTTTATCACAGTATACAAAGTACTTATCATCTTAGCTAGTTGTTTATGTTTTAGTTAATGGCACAGAGCTAGTCTGGGTTTGAGCAAGGACATAGCCAGTGTGACTTGAAGTGGAGTTTTAGACTATTTTTGAATTGACTTAGAGAAGTTGCAAGCATGATGTTATTTGGGAGAGAGTTCCATATTTTACCAGTGGTGTTGGCAAATAGCGTGTCACCACCTAGGTTGAGAGATTTAGTTGTTTGGACAAGGAGTCTGTTTGCTGAGCGAAGGTAGCTTAGGTTGGAGTAGGGAGTCATTAAGTTTTTTAGTGCTGGGGTATTCTCCGGTTGTTTAAGGATTTTGAAGGCCTCTATGAGTTGGGACTGGTGAAGAAGGTGTGGGAATTCTATCCATCCAAGCTTTTTCAGGTTAGTACAGTGGTGTGTTCTGTAGGGTAGGCCTGTAACGAACCTGGCAATGTGATTATAGCAGGATGAGAGCTTGGCCAGATCAGATTTGTTAAGGTGAGTGAGGACAGGAGAGGCATAGAGTAGGGTAGAGAGAAGGTGTGAACGGGTTGTGGCTGCCCTGGCATTCGGGGTAAGGAAGGCTTTAATTCTATATAGGGTCCCAAGTTTCTTGTTGACTGACTTAATGGCTTGGTTGATATGTATATCAAATCTGAGTTTATTGTCAATGTTTACTCCTAATAGCTTTGTATAGGTGTCTGGGGAAATGATGGTCCCATTATTGGATTTTATAGTGAAGTTTTCAGTCGGAGATCTATTGGTTGGGTAGAAGAGAAGTAACTTGGTTTTGTTTGGATTTAAGATCAGGAGATGGTTGGCAAGCCAGTTTTCGACTTTGGTGAAGCTATGTTGGGTGGTAGTTAGTAGATTTGCAAGAGAGGCATTGGAACATATTATAGTCGAGTCATCTGCTTATTGAATGCAGGTGGCTTCAGGGATGACTGTTTGGATGTTGTTTATGAAGATTGAAAAGAGGAGAGGTCCTAATATGGAACCTTGAGGAACTCCTATGGTATTTGGTAGTAGGCAGGAGAGCTTGTTTTGCCACATTACTGCTTGTTGTCTCCCAGTGAAGTAAGTTTGAAACCAGTCAAGGGCTGGAGTATCTAGATACAGGGTTTTTAAAGTATATAGAAGTAATTGATGGTTTACCATATCGAAGGCTTTCGATATGTCCAGGAAGAGAGCGGAGGATATTTTCTTATTATTCCGGTTAAGATTAATGTTTTCAGTAAAAGAGAGGAGGGCAGTGGTTGTACTATGATGGGGTCTGAATCCATGTTGAGAGTCTGTGAGTAGTTTATTTTGGGTTAGATAGAGCATTAGTTGGTTGTGCATGCACTTTTCCATAATTTTGGCAAGTGGTGATAGTATGGCTATAGGTCTCTAGTTGGATAGTTCTGTGGATGAACCTCCTTTGTGGAGTGGAATAACATAGGATATTTTCCAAATTGAGTGGATTGAGGCCTCGGTTATGGTTCTGTTAATTAGGATTGAGATAGGGTAGGCTACAACATCTGTAGCAATTTGCAGGTATTCAGCCAGCAGAAGATCGGCTGAAAGGGTGGTTGGCTTCAGTTTTTTCAAAAGGGATCTGATAAAGGATGTGGACACTGGCTGGAAGTTAAAAGAGAGTGGTGAGTCGGGTATAGTGTTTATAGAAGTGTGGGGAGGAGAAAGTTGGTTAGCTAATGACTGGATGGTTTCTGTGAAGAAAGTATTGAATGAATTGGCTATATCTTCTTGGCTCTTGTCAGATAATGTTCCTGGGGTCGGAGTAGTGGATTTGCCTGGTTGGAGAAGTTTATTTATGCCTGACCAGTACTTTTGAGGGTTATTCTGATGTTTATGTTGCAGATTGTAGAAGTAATTTTTCTTATCTAGTATGATGGCTTTTTAGTCTCATTTCTAAGTTGTTGGAATTTGATACGATCTAGGGTAGTTTGGTAGTGCGCCATTTATCCCACGCTTTGTCTCTAGTTGTTATTTTGGTTTTGGTGTCTGTTGTTAGCCAGGGTGCTAGTTGAGTTTTAATTCTTATTGAGCGTTTAGGGCATGCGAGTCAAGTATAGTAAGGAATGAATTGTTAAATGATGACACTGCCTCATCAAGGGAAGGAACTTTAGTTTTGTCCAGTTACATGATTTGAGTTCAAGTTGAAATTTAGTTGGGTCAAAGTTTTTCTTGGATCTGATAGACCTATAAATAGGTAAGCTTGTACAATTAATTTTGTCTTTCATGATGTATGTGAGCAGGTGATCACTAAGATCATTAGGGAGAGTTCCAGACATATAGTTCTGGGGATGACTGTTGGTGAGTATCCAGTCTAGTATACTCTCTTTTTGGTTATTGTTACCTGTACGTGTGGTAGATGATATTATCTGAGAGAATCCATGTAGGTTAACAGGGATGGGGTTGGACTGTGTTGTGCATTGGTTCCAGTCAATATTAACATCGCCCAGGACAATGGTTTCTTGAGGGTAGTTGATGGCTATCCAATGTAGAATGACCTCTAGTGTTTCTACATTGTTCCCAGGGGGAATATAGGTGACAATTAGGTTAATGCCCTTATGATTATTTAGTAGAATTTAATAGAATTTATACCACTCTGATTGAATTCATTGAATTCTGCTTTAATGTATATTTTCTGTATATATATATATTACTGTAATCAAACAAACTAGATTCCTGCTTTTATGTATATATATACTGTATATGTCACTATATTTACTATCTGTAACACTGTTTCTACTTCTGCACTAATTAATGTTTATATTTTTTCTGTATCTCATTGGAGCTTTTCTCCTCGGGCCTCCTGGTAAACAAATGCAATAAATAAATAAATAAATTTAGCAGTGACAAGCACTGCCTCCAGAGTAGCAAACCAGATACTCCTGACATTATTTTTATATTCTCACTGCAATCACCTAATCAGTAAAAAGGGTATGTTGCCATGGATATGAACTTTTCCATGATATCTGTTACCAGCTTGGTGGATATGGGCACCCTAAGGCAATGTAGAAACTGCCTCATGTTTACTGACAACAAGTTAATTCTCAAAAAACTGATACAATATGTGAAAGATGTATGTATACAATGTCAGTGGAGGCAAAGTTATCATAGAAAAACACTTCTACTGTCAATCATGTTGTCAGTAGTACAAATGCTGCACCCATCACACAATTCAAAGGAGACACATAGACTCACATATGATGAGACACTTAAAAGTAGCCTTCCTAAACCCCAGAGGCCTCCTAGATGAAGTACATATAACAAATACCCTTAGTAGCCCTGAATGCACTCTTTCAAAACAACACACACATTAACACATACAGACACATTTCATGGACCCTCTACTACTAAGGCAAGACACCACACAATCCAACATTTTGGTTATTGGATACTCCATTATGAGACACACTGATGTTCCTCTCACCAGACTGAGTCAGGAAAAAGTCACGGACAGTTGCTTATCAGGGGCCAAGACCTACCACATTACACACACACTCAGCTCATTAGACCACAAGTACAATATGACTCAGTTATAGTCCACTTAGGTGTAAATGACCTGAGGCATACCTCCCTAGATAATATGAAGAGAGACATTATGGAGCTCTAAGAATATGTGTCCCAATATGATCCTAGCATTGAGTAGCATTTACCCTTCTCCAAGGATGATGCCACAATATGAGCAAAAGCTGACTAACATTAATAACCGCCTTAGTTTCTGGTGTCATTCTAAGTGGGTGCAATATTTGTCAGCATGGAATGAGATGGTCAACAGACCATGCTGCTTTGTTAGGAATGGCCTGCATCTCTCCCATCTAGGCTTTTGAGTATTAGCTAAAACATTTTCTGCCCCCATAGTGCTTTTTTTCTGGTAATGCCAGACTGAAAGTACTTCTGACATAGCAAATCAAAACCAAGAAAATCTAAATGTGTTACTTCTCAATGCTGGGAGTCTAAACCAAAAAAACTCCACTCCCTAGAAGGTCTCCTCACCACAGAGAATACTGACATTGTGCAGTCACTGAGACATGGTTTAAAGCTGCAGAAAGCACACCGGCAGTGCAAGTTATAATGCCTTCCACACATTTAGACCAGCAACTACACAGACAGGGAATAAAGAAGGAGGTGTCTGAATTTACATTAAAAATAAATATACCTCAAGGCTGGACAAACAGGAAAATGCGCTTGAACCTTTCCACATTCAAATCACCATAGACAAAGTCCCGTACCACTTCCTTGCAAGCTACAAGTATCCCATATGACCCAGGAAACCAATAAAATGCATTTAAACGTATTAGAAACACTCACCATCCAATTCAGTACCATATTCATGAGTGACTTTAATTACCCCACTATTAACTGGGAATTATATACGGCATCAATGAACAGACTGAGAGATTCCTGGATTTTATAACTATGTCATACACCAACCAGGAGTGCAAAAATACTGGATATGGTCCTTACTAATATGGGAGAGTGCTGTACACCCCCTAGTGTAATGTCTTCTTGGTAAGATCAGACAACAAAATGGTCTCCTTTGAAGTAAAAATACCTAACATCTTGAATTTGTCAACAATGCCCAAGTGGTGTATTGTGTCAAATGCCTTAGCCAGGTCAAGGTAGGCAGTGTAAATCATTTTGCCGTCATCCATTATTTTGGTGACCTTCTCAAATAAGTCCACCAGGTAGAGTAGACATGAACTGCCCTTGATGAAACCAAATTAAGTTGTGTCCAGTGTCGTAAGGGTTCCTACGTCAATACTGATCATTTCCATGATAATTCTTTCTACGGCTTTACATATGAAACTACTGAGACTTATGGGTTGGTAGTTTCCAGGGCCTATAGATGGGCTGACTTTGTGCAGAATATTCAGGAACTACTCTAAGGCTAACTTCCTACTATTAAGTGATAACCTGGCAACATTTCAAGCCCCCATAAATCTTGAGAACACTGCTGCTTACACAGAACTGTTCACAGAACTCCTATACAAGCATTTTAATAGCTGCATAGAGGTAGCTGTACCCACCAGGAAGAACTAGATAACTAACTCAAAAAAACAAGCCACCCTGCTGGAATTATATAACAGAAGGAAGAAAATCATGGCAAAAATTAGGAGCTGTAGCACCCAGCAGGATAAAAGCACTTTCATCAAACTAAACAAACAACTCAGAGGACAAATAAAGTCTACTAAAGCCAACTTTGATATAAATTTGGCTTTGTAGGCCAAGGACAACCACAAGACATTCTTTAGCTATGTCTGCATCCTCAAAGGCAATACATAATTGTGTGCAGAGTTCATTGTTAATGGAGCCACCTGTACTGAGACAGGAGATATAGCAAACCTACTGCCAATAAGTTCATCTGTAACTTTACCCATCTCTCCCCATCAACCTTCCCTCAGGAAATACCATCAAATATAACTCCCCCTGCTATTATTAGGGAAAAGGTCCTTAATGCTCTCTCTAAGGCCAAGAACACAGCATCAACAGGCCCAGACCATATCCAAGGATATCTTCTAAATAGCATGAAAAATGACCTATCAGGGCATGTAAAATTGATATTTAACTGTAGCCTCCAAACAGGTTTTGTCCCTCATGAATGGAGAATAGCAAGAGTCATCCCTTTGAATAAAGGTGAGTCATCTACAGACCCTGGAAACTATCGACTGATAAGTCTCACTAGCCTCATATAGAAAGCCATGGAAAGAATTATCATGGGAGTGATCAATAATGACATAGGAAACATTCAGACAACCCAATTTGGTTTCATCAAGGGCAAGTCATGTCTACTCAACCTGATGGACTTCTTTCAGAAGGTCACCAAAGCAATGGATGAGGGCAAAATGATTCACACTACCTACCTTGACCTGGCCAAGGCATTTGACACAATACATCACTCAAGCATTGTGGGCAAACTCAAGAGATTAGGTACAAATCCTTATGCCACCCATTGGATGGCGAGCTGGCTTACAGATAGGACCCTGGAAGTTAGAATTGGTGGAGTCCACCTCTACAAAGAAGACAGTTACAGGGATGTCCCTCAGAGGTTGGTCATATAACTGCTGCTTTTTGGCATTTACTTCTCTGAAGTCAAGACCAATGTCAATGCCCTCTGGCTGAATACATTTGCAGATGACTGGAAACTAGGAGCTGTCATAGAATCCCCCACCAACACAAATGTTTTCCAGGAAGGGGTGACACAGACAAATTAAATGGACTAAAACTAAATGCCAAAACATGCATAATAGTATTCCTTAGGAAGTCATTTACCCCTGGTAACTATCAAATTGACAGCACACCCCAAAGAGATGACCAAGTAGTCAGGAACTTGGGGACACACATAGAAAATATTACCTTTGACCATCATATGTTTATATAATTCTATATTGTGCGCTTATAAACAAAGGTATAGCATCCAGGTCCAAGGAAGTCATTGTTCCACTTTATTTGGCATTCATCAGACCTATTAATGAGTACAATATCTCCTTTGGTATGTACCTGACCAGGCATATCCAATAACTGGAACATCCACAGAGGTTTCTATCTAAAAGAATACAGGGCATAAGTAACATGTCCTATGCAGACTGTCTCAAAGCCACGTCCCTGTATTCTGTCTCCCACTGTCTACTGAGGGGAGATCTATGCCTGGCATATAAGGCATTATCAGACCCAACTCTGATGGGCCTCCTACATATTAACAAAACAAACAACACCATAATTAACTGTTCCAAAAGATTTATACCTTGCCCATGATATAAATAGGACCTGCTGGAGAGACATGTATTTATCCCAGAGATTTTACTTCTCTGGAACAGGCTCTCTATCCATGTGAAGCAGAATTCCTCCCTAACCTGATTCAAGTGTAACTTGGACAATTGGAAGGGGAACAGGAAAGTCATCCCTGGCTTGGCACCCATGTTGCTAATAGGCACAGGCATCCTGTAAATGGTTCATCTCCCAGGGCCCTGCTTGTAAATGTTTCAACTCCTAAGCCCCTGCTTACACTTATCAATGGTATGAGAACTTGTAAGAGATTTGAGATGCATGGCTAGGCTTAAAAAGGCCCTTGTGGTCATTACCCTAGTAAACAGTTACGAACCTATAAACTATGATTATTCAATAAAAGCAATTCACTTAGTGGAAATTTGCCAAGAGCCACTCAATTGTGCAGAATGTATACAGGCACTAAAAGCAAGGTAAGCTGATTAATAAGCCCTCTGGCCAATAAAACAAGTATGCACAGGAATTTCTAATGTGTTTCCCCAACCTATGTAGAACAGGCTACTACCCACTGCTACTAGATGGAAAATCATCCTTGTCTTCATATAAAAACACAGAAAAGAGTTTGCTGGAGTGAAAAAATATGCTACTTTAGATAAATTCAGAGGAAGTAAATAAGTACAACAGACAATGAGATACAAAATGTATTTTTTTTTCTTAAAAATAAGGAAAGACAAATTATTAATTTGAGATATCAACAGCAGTTTAGAAAAGGAGGAGCTTGCAAAGCTGAATTTACAGTAATGACAGGTAGGTTAAAAATCAAGTTTAAAAAGCAGAGCAAGGAATGAGAAGGTGGGTTGGACAAATCACTAGCTGGTAGTCACCAACAGCTCTTGTAGTTTTTACAGGCCTAGAATCTTATCACAAAAGACAAGGCCACAGATAAGGATATAGCACACCTAAATGCACAGCTTACAGGAGGGCATGCAAGACAAATTATAAGAAAGGAAGCAATATCCCATGCTATGAAGTGGAAAGGATTAAAGTAACATAAAACATAAGCAAACAATGAGGCAAGACAGTGCTGTGAGTCTTTTTGAAATAAACAGCACTCTACACAACAGCTGTATCTAGAATCCTTTTTGATGACAAGGAAGTCATTAATACTACCACTACCCTCTCAGTATGTACAGCCTCCGCTGAATGCTGAATATCCCCAGCTATGTGACTTCAGCTCAGTACCTACCTCCACCATTAAAAATTCCTAGGTAAGCTAAAACCAGCCACACTAGCTGCTTACTAACTCCTCTTGGACTACTTAAAAAGACTACAGATGCAACAGATTTTCTAGTCCTTATATTGATAAATAGATCGATATCTGAAAAGTACATTCCTTCCATCTGAAAAACATCCTTTGTGATACCTTTACACAATGGTGGCACATCTGCAGAGTTTAATAACTACAGGCCCATTGCAATCCAATACCCCCTAGTAAAAATACTTGGAAAATGTATTCCTGCTCTGCTTCCACATAACCTAAATTCAAATACTGTTTTCTCTAAAACATAAAACGGTCTCAGACCTCACCACAGCAATACCACCACCCTCCTTTACTTCATCAACGCTATAAACCAGCCCATGAATACTGGTAATTTAGTATCAACCATGTTCCTACACTATGTCACACCAGCATTTACTCACTAAACTCACTTCTATAGGTCTCTCTCAGTCCTTCCTTTCATGATTCCTTAATTATCTATTTAGAAGGCAACAAGTAGTTAGATGGCAACAACACCTCTCCTCCTCTATCCCAGTTACCATAATTTTCTCTCAGGACTCAGTACTAGAACCCCTTCTGTTCCACATTTTTATGAACAAGTCTTAAACTGCCATACGTTGTAGTATGCCTATGATTTACCTTTAATATGTACAGCCCCCACAATATCCCTATTCCAAGAAATCACTCTGATTTCTTTCACTTCAATTGAAACCTGAGTGAAAAACCTACTCCTCACTCCCAGTAAAACAAAACTGATGCTCTTCATTCCAAAACATTTATCTCAATCAAAAGCAGTCTTTCTTAGTTACATCTGCAAATAATACTAAAATTGAAGTGGTATCACCTAATAAATTAGTAAGCATTGTAATAGATAAAAATCTTAAATTCGATCAACATATTCTTCAAACAATTAAAAAGACCCACAAGAAACTTAGCTCCCTTTACAAGACCAAACAGTTTCTTATAGACGCAACAAGAAAAACCCTAGCATCATCCTATATGCTTCCAAACTTCTTATACATCTCACCCATCCTTACAAACATACGCACTGCAATAAAAACAAAAATAGAAACATGTTACAACAAATCAACTAAATTTACTACCAGCACTGCACACCAAACTCACCACAACCAATCTTTAAAACAGGCAAACTGGAGAGAGCTTAGCAACTACCTAACATACTCTCAGCTAGGTATGGCATACAGATTAAAATATTATCCAGAAAAATGTCCTGTTATTAAAATATACTATTGCCCTACATCCCCAACCTAAAACAAATAATTCAAGAGGAGACTCACTCTAGTCCTGTTACATCTACAAACTTTGAAACGCCATCCCTAGACAAGTAGAAATGATTAACAAACCCCTAAGCTATAAAATCCATCTCAAATAATACCTAACCCAATCCCAGTCATGCTCATATTCACTGTCAGGTTGAGATCTCTAGTGAATGCAAAAACTTCTAACTACCTACTGCTAGCATATCCCCTCCTGTACTTAAATCATTACAACCCTGACAACTTTTCCTGCTGCACTTGAACAATAGACCCCTCTTCACCCCCTCTTAAACGGATCTATATTACATTGATGAATGCTCAAATGTTCAAATCTCTAAAGGTCGAACGTTAGAGATTGAACATTTAAGTGTTCAAAATGTAATAAAATAAAGCAAAATTAAAATAAAGTAAAGTGAAAGGGTGTAAGCAGGGGGAAAGCCCCACTGGCACCCCCACGCACCCCCGCTACTTAAATATATCAACTCTGAGATCGCACTTCAGTGCACGGCAGAGTGGAAATGGGAATTTTCCCATTCCCTACACTGTAGCCTGATCTTGGAGTTGGTATATTTAAGTAGCGGGGTGTGTGGGGGGTGCCTGTGGGGCTTGCCTCCCTGCTTACACCCTTTAGTTTTTTTTATTTTACTTTTATTTATTTTTTGTTAATTTTTAAAGATATTCAAACACTTAACTGTTCGATCTCTAAAGGTCAACCTTTAGAGATTTGAACATTTAAGCATTCGTTTATCTAATATAGACCCTCTTAAAAACACATCTCATCTTTCTCTGTCTATTTTTGGTCTATTTTTGGTCTCATCCACTGCACTACTCCTGTCATGCAGTCTCAGTATATCTAAATTATACACCTCAAGCGAAAAAAAATGAAAAGACCAATGGTTAGACCACAGCTGAAGATAAAAATGGAATAATCCACGTCAGGAAATAAATCACTTGCAGCTTCACAGTAGTGCCCTTTATAAAACCAAAAGTTGTAACTGAGATGTAGTAGTCAACGTAGGAAATGGTTCACTTGCAGTTTCACACCACTTTATTAAACAAGAGTTCCTTATATCACCTCCCCTATTACTTTTATTTATTATTTCTAAAACCATGAAATTAAAAATATGTTTCCTATCTTCTTCTTCCACATGTTTTGCTAAAGCACTTGTGTCTTTTTTATTTCTTATATCTCTAAGGTGTTCAAGGATACATTCCTTTAGATACCTATTGGTTTTGCCTATATAAAAGGCATGACAGACAGTGCAGAATCTGAAATAAACCAAATTTTGTGTTCTGCAGTCAGCATAAAAATCTATATCAATTATAAATCCTAGTGTAGGATATTTATATGTAGATTTATTATATAAATAGTCACATGCTGTACAATTTCTGCAAGGAAACGTCCCCTGCCTATCAGATAGGATCATTCTTTCATTGTTTCTGGATTTATAACAGAGCTGCCTTTTTAAGGACCTCTTATTTCTAAAAGAAAAACTGGATCTATCTTCTAACAATTCTCTCAAGTCAGGATCCAACAATAAAACATTCCAATTTTTCTCAAAAATATTACAGTACCTTCTAATGTCACTTGGGAATATAACTTTAAAATCATGACCTTCCTTGCTTTTAACATCTTCTATAGTATTTAAGAAGAGCAGTTTACATCTCCCATCCCTATTTTCAATGGTATATTTAGAGCTTTCATTTATGTCTTTCTTACTATAACCTCTGTTTAAGAAGTCTTTCTCTAATATAGTCATTGTCTTCACAAAGCCTTCATCTGTATTATGTAAGGGGCTTATTCTCATATATTGTCCTTTCACTACATTTTTATGTACAAATGTTGGATGCATACTAGTCTTATGTAAGATACTATTTCTCCATGTAGATTTTCTATACATCCCTGTTGTAAGTTCATCTAATGCTGTCTTCTTAACCAAAACATCTAGGAACTCAATAGAGTCCCTGGAATGTTGACTAGTGAATCTTAAAAATTCAGTGGTGCTATGCAAATACTCCACCATCTCTTGCAACTCTTCACTAGTACCATCCCATAACAGGAAGACGTCATCTACAAAACGTATATACCATACAATTTTGCCAGCATATTTATTGCTAGCACTTAATACATAATCTTTTTCCCATGCAGCCAATGCTAAGTTGGCGTAGCTGTTAGCACAAGCTGTGCCCATTGCTACACCTACTTTCTGTAGATAAAACTTGTCATTGAATATAAAGACATTATTTTCTAGGACAATATCATGCAACTCACATATCGAATTAATCTTAGTGCTTTGAAAAACTTGTTTCAAGGTCAGAATATCACGTATTTTCTCAATACCCCATTTATTCGATATCACTGTGAACAGTGAAGTGACATCCATTGTCACAAACATATCATTTCTATTAATATTCCTGATCTTATTATATAACAGTCGCAGAAATGCCTTTGTATCCCTTAGTATAGTCTCAATTGATTTTAGGACTATTTGTAAATTTTGTTCAATATAAATTGAGATGGCTTCTGTGGCCCATCCTTTACTGGATACAATAGGTCTCATAGGGGGCTGTGTGATGTCTTTGTGAATTTTAGGTAGACCATAAATAATGGGTACAGTTGGATGTTCTATCTGAAAGTAGTCAAACAATTCCTCTGATACATAATTAGTAATCAATAAGTCAAAAATATATACATATATCCTATCAATTATACCTTGTACTTGTCTCTCATTTAGTTCAACATAAGTATCTGTATCATTCAAAAGTTCCATCATTTTCTTGTAATAAAAAACCTTATCCATTACTACTATACTGCCACCCTTGTCAGCTGGCCTAATTTCAATGCTGTGAGAATCCTTTAGTTCTGACAGTGCTTCAGTTTCTGATTTACTCAAGTTATAAAATCTAGGTGGAATATTTTTAGCATGCATCTCTCTAATTTCATGCTCACACACATTAGTGAAAGTTTCAACTGTGGGATGTATCTTGGGTACAAAGGCACTAGGTTGTTTAAACATATTATCAAATACATTTCTTTTAAACATGGTTTTAAGTGTTAGGTTACGAGAAAATAACTTCAGCTCTTTTAATAAATCAGTTAATACTGTTTTCTGTGCTGGAATAAAGTTCAGGCCTCTATTTAACAACGAGGCTTGTGCATCAGTTAAAGAAAAGCTAGATAGATCTATAAATGAGAGACAAGTACTACATGTATAACTGTGAAATCTGTGCCATGTATTCAATATTAGGCATTGCAGTACAGTGCTGGCATGCTGTAGGGTTGTGACACAAAAGTGGAGTTCAGCTCTGATTTGTACCCGCTGTATGTCTGAGAGTTGGCACAGAGAATTAAGATGCTGTTAATGAGCTACTTCCTGTGGTCCACGGGTCCAGGGTTCCTCAGCTCTCCATTGCCTAACTGTGTGACTCAGATCATATCACTTAACTAGACAGTGCTTCAAGGCTGAGACTAAAAAAGTCCAGTGCTTTACCCTAGTTAACAAATAAAAAAGTGACATCTCAAGATAAATCATTATGCATATATAGCCGTTCACCATATAATGCATACAGAACCAGTGCTGGCATGCAGGTCCAGCTGCTGTTATACTGCACAGCCCCACTGACCTTTATGCTGGAGATCAATGCTAAATAAAATATCAGTGTTGCAGCGTAGTGAGGTTGTGCACCCTTGTAAATATTAAATGCCTTTTCTTGGAAACAAGCACCAATGTACTGCTTGGTGCAACACAAGAGTGCAGCTTTTGGAACCTCTCCCTTTATATCCTTAATGTGCGTTAGTATCTACAAAGGTATTTTGTGTGGTATATCAAAGCATTCTGTGTACAAACTGTAAGGAAAAGTATCTCAGGAACACTTCTAGATTCCAGATCAAAAGTATCATCAGAGGCAGCCAAACTTCTAGCATGTAAAGACCTCCCTGAATGTGAAGATCCTTATTAATTATGGGGGATAACAACTTGTAGTATGTAAAGTATTATCTATGTCTCTTTTCTATGCACAATTGATTGAGTCCTACAATAGTTTATCCATAATTCCAAATCTAGAACTTTATCCTGGAATGACTAAGTTCACTTTTAAAAAAATGTAACCCAGTACTGTGAATATCCAATATGAAATATTAATCCTGTCACAATTGCATTATGAATACAAAACAGTAATCATGTAAACTTCATGATAACGCTTACCCCATATACAAAAGAAAAGGTCCAAATAACCTTATTATTTTTTTCTTTAAAAATGTGGCCTTATTGAGAAGAACTAGTCAATGAAAACTGAAATAAAGGCAACAACAAATATTTATTATTTTGTTATAAAAATAAGTCACTGCTTTTAAGCCTAAATAATGTGGTATGCATGTATATAAAACCAGGAAAATCAGGTCATTCATAGTTCCAAAAAATAAATCAATAACAAATAAAAAGTAACTAAATAAATAATTTTCGATTTTTTGACAAATGGAAAAAATCTCTCATTTATGATAGCAGCAGTTTGACATACGGCTATAAATAAAACACAGTCACTAACTATACATACTCTATAAGCTTTCACTTGAGCAACAAAAGGCATACCTGGAGTATGGGAAAGGGATTTATGGAGTACATGAATACAAAACGTTGCATTCCTGCTTCTTTACTAATTAACAGCTCTACTTGTTGATCTGTTATTACCTCCATTTCATTTTCTTCATTTAATCAAATGTCACTAAATAAATAAACAAGTAAATAAATAAATATTACATACATACATACATACATGCATACATAATAGTCTACAACTTCTCTGGTAAAAGTCCTTGGGTATTCCATCTTTTTCTCCTTTATTTTCATCTTACCCTGTTTGGGAGGTCACTCTTTGAAAGTTCTAGCTTGGCTGGAGTTTTCATTTAGTTTTTTTTCTCATTGGTTTTTCAGTGTGACCTTTTAACTCTGTTTTTATTTGTTTTAATTTGTTATTTGGGATATTTTGCAATCACCCTAATGAAAATGGACATCAGCCAGGTATAACTACCTCGTGTTTCTTAAGCTTAGTCAAACACTCTGCTTATGCTATGCTGAAGAGGTCATAACAAGGCCGAAATATGCATATCCATAGCTAGTGGGGTTTGGCTTTATTGGCCTGAAATTGTCCATTAAAATGACTTCAAATGTAAAAGTCATGGGCATTCAGAATCGCCATATAGCTGAAACACCTGATGTTCATAAGGGTCATTTGCATATATCCCATGGGCCTCTGTTACAGGAGGTTTGGGAGGTCACACTTTGAAAGTTCTAGCTTGGCTGGAGTTTTCATTTAGTTTTTTTTAATTCAGAATTTGGAAATAAGGTGAGCCCAAGGTGATCCTGGTACCTAATTAAAAGTTGCAAAATATCTTGAAACATAATTTCACTGAAGGTTAATCATACTGCAACATTTATCTGAAGGCTGGTATCAATATAATATCTACATCCATAATGGTAAAGTATTAGCTGTACTATTTTGATAAATTCTATTTAATTAATCATTTCAGCACTGTGTCAAAATACTCTTTAACTGAGATAACGAAAAATTCAGAAATGGTAATACAGAAAAATTACCAGGGTTAGCATTATTTCTATCAACATTTCTGTGCATGTAAATTTCAAGCAATAATCTTGTCAGTCAATTAAAGTTGACTGCAAAAAAACCCAAAAAAGACAGTTTTGTTAAATAGGACCTAAAACTTCATCATTTTACTTCACCTTTATTTGAAAATGTTGCCTTAAATGAAGCTTCTGAAACCGTTACATTATATATGCACCTAAACTTTAACAATACTCATCCCTGGTAATGAAACATTTTAACCACTTAATAAGCAAAGAAACAGTATGTGTAAAAAGGGCATTTGTGACAAAACTCGGACTGTTTTTATTGTATTGCAAGTCTTACTAATTTCTGGGATAACATTTACAGAGTTAAAACCATCATTTGATGGGGCTGACATTGCTTAAACCCCTTTTAACTACATATGTAGCTCCTGACAGAACTCCTGTTCCAGACAGATTAAATGCCTGCCTGTTGTTGTAGCAGGAATTGTGTTATACTGACATGATTTAGAACTTGTTAGTTTGTTGGAATATGCTAAAGTAAGTGTTCCATCTTTTAAGAGGCATTGACTCTCAATGCTTGTGGTTTTGGGTATGTTGCAACTTACAGCTGAAAATGCTGTATAAAGCCAAATTGCTTTTAGCCTTTTCAGACTATCCTTTACTTGGAGGTAATTAGATTCACCTAATTGCACTTAAATGCTGAAAAATACCTTCCAAATGCAAGTCAAATATCCTTTAATTGGATTACTTCTGAAATGATTTGTTTCCATTATCCAAGATAAAACGAAAATATATTAATATGTTTTGCGAATGAAGAAAGTTATCTAATGGTAAAGTCTTATGAAATTTGCTCCCAGTTTAGTTTCAATTTTTTTTAGTATTATGTTCCATTGTACCATAACTCAGTTTTGTAAATCATAATACAATAAGAGTTCATGTTTGCTCAAGATAAAGAACTCTACCAGCAATGTTATTGCATGTATTAAATTTTAGGATTACTTGATTACAATGTATTTACTTATTTATTTGACATTTGTTTACCAAGAAAGTCCAACTGAACCAGAAAGTGTCAATTTTCAGCGGAGGTCTGGGGAGAAAAGCTCCACAATCACAATCTTTCAAAAATGAAGTCCAGATATTTTCAATCACAAAGTATTATGTTATATTACAAAACAACAAGTACAAATATTTTAAATCACAAAGTATCACGTTACACTACAAAACATAAAGAGTGAAAAAAATGTTTTAATGAGAAAAACATAGAACATATGTTTCATAGTAGAGTGCAATGAAAAACAGCAACATGAGCTGAACAGAATATGTGAGGAAATATTTAATATTTGTTACATAGCTTAGTATGTGTAACTGAGAACTAAGACAATTCTAATAAGATATTTGAAGGGATATCAGAGACTATGTGATTAGAGACAGTGAGCTGAAATTAAGTGATGTCTTTGTATGAGAGGGGTGTTCATGTTATGGTCATAGAAGGAAGGAAGACGGAGGGAATGGGATTATAAGAAAAGTGCATGGTAGGGTGTCTTCATGTATCTTAGGTGAGTAGGAAAGAAAGAAGTACAGGAAAGTCGGCATAGATTAATTAAATAAGGTAAAGTAGCGG
Organism: Protopterus annectens; assembly: GCF_019279795.1. Classification (NCBI taxonomy): domain Eukaryota; kingdom Metazoa; phylum Chordata; order Ceratodontiformes; family Protopteridae; genus Protopterus; species Protopterus annectens. The sequence continues at coordinate 890,346,261 of NC_056745.1, forward strand.
GCAAAACAAAAAGGAATGGAGTAGGAAGCTGGAGAGGATTGTGAGTGTGATCTAGGTTAAAGGGGATGAGTGAAGTATAGTGAATAAGTTCAGCCAGGATTGGCACAGGAGCAGGTCCAAGATTTTGTAAGGTATTCTTTTGGGGAGCATTTAAAGGAGGGTAGGTTAGAAATAGTTCTGGTGGTTAGAGGTAAGGAGTTCCATTTGTTTCTACTGAGTATGAGTATAGGCTTTGTCCAGGGGGTTTATTTGATTTATTTATGGTGAGAAGTTGTTTGTCTTCCAATCTAAGAGTTCTTTTTGGAAAATACATATTGATTAAAGGGGTGAGAGATAGGCAGGCTAATGGTTTTGTATGTTTTATGTAATGTTATAAGTTGAATGTAGGAGAGGTGGTTGGGGAGTTTTAGTCAGCTAAGAGTATGCAGAGCATTGCAGTGGTGGATAAAGGAGGATGAATTAGTAGTTAACTTGGCAGTTTTCTTGTAGTAGCCTTCAAGTTTGTTTTTTTTTTTTTTATGGAATTTTGTAAATTGGTTAGAAATTGTGCTCCATAGAGTAGGGAAGGCAGAAGGTAGGTTTTAGCTAGAGTAATTCTTTTGTGGGTGTGCTCAGAAAATTGTTTCTGTATAGCATGCCTAATTTTTGATGGGTTTCATTATATTCCTTTGGATGTGGAGGCCAAATTTAAGATTGTCATCTATTATGACTCCTAATAGTTTGGTATAACAGACTAACTTGATTTAAGTGCCATTTGCCAAAAAGATTTTGAAAGATGCTTTGTTAGGGGTATGAGTTTTTGGAGTAAAGCGGAGGAGTTTGTTTTTCTTTTTTTTGGGGGGGGTGAGTAGGATTTGTGCCATTGTAAGCCAAGTTTTAAAGGAGATCGTAACTTGTTGAGTGATTTCTTGGAGGTGAGTTAAGGTGCTTGAAGAGCAGATTCTACAAAAAGACCTTACAGAAACAGATGCTTGGTGCTAGAGCCATGGGCTCAAGCTCAATGCCAAGAAATGTGTAGTTAACCCCTTTGGGAAAAAAACATGTACCCCTGAATTACCACATAGGTGGAAGTACACTAAACACTGAAAGTGTGATAAGAGACTTAGGGACAGAGGTGGACAGTGGTCTCACCTTCGATAACCACATCATCACAACAGTCAGAAAATCCTTCTATTTGGCATACTTCAACACTAAGGGCTTTTAATCCAGAAAAAAGGAGGTCATTTTCCCACTGTACACATCCCTCATTAGACCCATTATAGAATACAATGCCCCGTTTGGTATGTACCTCTCAAGACATCTGCAACAACTGGAAAGGCCACAGAAATACCTCACTAAAAGAATCACTGGCCTAAAGCAGATGCCCTATGCTGACCATCTAAAAAAACTCCAGCTATACTCTGTTGCATATCATCTAGTCAGAGGCAATATCTGCTTAACATACATGGCCATGTTAAACCCAGAGCTGTTGGACATGCTGCACTTAAAGAAATCCCAATCCCTCAGAGCCATGCACTTCAGGGATCATTCTAAACCTTGTCATCACAATGAACAAAACATGCTGTAGGGATAGGTCTCTAACCCAGAAACTACCCAGACTCTGGAATAGACTGCCCATACATGTAAAGCAGAGTGCCTCTTTGGCCCTCTTCAAAAGGAACCTTGACAATTGGATGGGAGATAGGAAATTAACCCCAGAGATCACATCAGTCACCCTGCTAGACAGGGGTCCAGGGAAGTAAATATTGTGGGAAGAAATAGCCAAGGAATTATTATGGCTAGGCTTGTATAGGCCCAAGGGCCGATAGCCTAGTACCAACCTATGAAGCTATGAAGCTATGATGGCAGAGTCATCTGAATATTGAATCAAGGTGCCTTTGCAAGAATATGAATGCAGCTTATTGATAAAATGATTGAACAGGAGAGGGCCAAGGATGGATCCTTGTGGGACTCCTGTGGAAGTAGGAAGGCATGTGGAGATGGATCCTTGCCATTTTACAGCTTGTTACAGCTTGTTACCTATTTGCAAGGTAGCTAAAGAACCATAAAATAGATGGCGATGCTAAACCCAGGGTGGAAAATTAATTGAGGAATTTACTGTGAGACCCTATGTCAAAGGCTTTTGTTAGATCAAGAACTCCTGCAGATACAAGTTTATTAGAGTTGCAAGCTTTATTGACAGTGTCTCTAAATGATAGTAATGAAGTAGTGGTGCTGTGGTCTAGCCGAAATCCATGTTGCATATTAGTGACTAGCTTATTCTGTAAGAGATAGTAGAGAAGTTGTTGATGAGTACATCTTTCAAGGATTTTAGAGAAAGGAGACAGGATGGCTATGGGATGGAAATTTGCAATGTCAGTGGATTTACCTCCTTTATGTATGGGGATAATGTGTGCCATTTTCCACAAGTTAGGGGCACAGGATTCTGTTATTGATATATTAATAAGAATGCTGACTGGATATGCTATTGCATCTGTAGCTAGATTTAAAGAGGAGGAACAAGGTTTTAGTTTACATAAAATTTAATTCTTTTTGTATGTTGTGGGTTTTAAGGTTTTGAGAATATTTAGAAATGTTGCATTAAAGTATTGAACTGCATCAGTTTAGGATGAACTGGTTAACTGCCTTGAGAGATTTAATGAAAGACTCCTTGGAGAATGTGGAAAGATTACAGATAGTTTTGAACTAATATTCTTTTGTTATTTGTGTAATACTCCTATGGGTATAAGCTGGCAGGTGATGACTTGGTGTATTAGGGAGGGTATCAAAGGAGGTAAAATTAGAGGGTCTATGTTATATGTATGAAGTTTTATAACTTTGAATATGGTATGAGCGACAGCATATGGTTAAAGTTATAAAACTTTGAATACTGAAAAAAAAAAAGAATAAACCCTAAACTAAGGGTTGTAGGCAGGGGGGCAAGCCCCCCTGAACCCCCACACCCCATGATCTTTAAATATAAGAACTCCTAGACCGCACTATAATGTGGTAAAAGGAAAACTTCCCTTTACTGCACTGTAGTGCGAACTTGGAGTTGGTATATTTAAAGTGCAGGGGGTGTGGGGGGTGCAGGGGGGCTTGCCCCCCCTGCTTTAACCCATTAGTTAACTTTTTTGTTTTTTTCTTTTCTTTTTTTTCAGTATTCGAAATTTTATAACTTCAACCATACGGTGTCACTCATATGGTATTCGAAGTTATAAAACTTTGTACATATAATATAGACCCAAAATTACATGGATTGGCAAACAGAATCCAATCCAGGACAAATTGTGGGAAGTTATTTTTGCCACATCTTGTTGGTGTATTAATAAGTTGAGTGAATCCAAAGAGGTTCATGCTGTTACTCACTGAATTGATGGATAAAGACTGTCAGTCAATGTTTACATCACCCAAGAGGATAATTTTATTTGTGATTGTATCTGCTATCCAGTATAGTATGTTTTCAAGTATTGGAATATTCTATCCTGGTGGGATATGTAGCATGGCAATGCATATACTCTTGGCTCTATTAAGTTTTAGGAATGAAATTAGAATTTCTGCATTTCCAAAAGTTGAGATTGTGCCTGTATAGGAAGTTGCTGTAAGCATATTTGGAAAGATTGTAGCTGTTACACCTGTTTTTTTATGTTTTTTTATTGAGTCTAATATTATAACCAGGGGGTACTTGCTGTTAAAAAAACTTGTGAAACCTTAAACATCTTGCCCAAAATTCCAGACTCGTATAATAGATTATGAGGTGCTATTCTGTCCACTTCTACAGAAAACTAAAAAATATAATTTTTATCATGTATATCATATAGCAAAGAATTGTATCAAGACAATGAACATTACTATTCTATTGCTGTCTGGTGCAGTTTTTGAATTGGATTACAATGGCAATCAAACAATAAAATGCATGTAGAAGTGGATTTCAACCGACAAAATTAGTGAGAATAACAATGCAACATTTTGGTAGACTGAATAAATATTTGTCTAAAATGTTTATGGGGTTTAATAATAAATATAACAAATGAAGTCTATTCAGATAAAATATAGTTACTACAGGGTACAAGTATTACTTCAGAATGTTTCAAAGGAAATAATGACATAACAGTGTTACTAAATAAGAAAGAGAAGAAAGAATGACATGGCAGCTGAAATGATGTGGGGATGTTTAAACCACTACAGCTTAAATGTCTGTGTAGTAACTGCAAGCGTGTGCATATCTGAAGCAATGACTAACGAAAAGCTTGCACCACAAGAGAAGAAACAGTATCAGTGACAAAAGTAGAAAGAAAGCAGACTTCATTCTGTGTGATTAGAAAGAATCAAATATTTCATTGAAATTCACAGACTGTGGCTGCATGATGCATAGGTCAACCAAGATAAGTCAAAGTAGAAGACATAATCTGAAGATAAAAGTTAGCTACCTGCAGGGAATACAAACACTTTTTTCACAACACTTTAGTGGTTGATATGAAACAGATCAGAAATATGATGGAATTCAAGGATGCATGGGGTATACATAATAAAAAATTCTTAGGTGGCATACAAAAAAAGAATTGTTCATTAAATGAGATTGCTGCTCAGAAATGTACCGACTACATTAAGCAAATGATCTTACCTACTTTTAAAATCTGTCTTTATGTATTGTGTTCAGAATGTGGCCTGAACACCTCTAATTGTGTATGATAGCACATCCTTGAGAAAGTGAAAGTCATATTTGTACTTTCTTGCATGTTTCACAACATGGTCATTGGTCATAAAATATTAATCTGGTCTATACAGTAGAATAATGCAGTGACTGGAGACACAGGGGGAACTAATGTAGCTGATGGTGGGTTTGGCATAATGGTTAAGTTACAGGGTATGATTCTGACCTTGGGTTATTGAATAGGCTTAAAATGGCTCTTTAGGTAGTTAACCTAGTATTCAGCTATGAGGATGAACAAACAAAGCTATTTCTGGGGTGTAGGAATATTATCTGCTGCAGGTATTTGCCAACCAGTACTATAAAAGCAACACAAATGTACAAGAATTGTGGGGTGCTGTTATGCCTAGTAATGTGTTTAACAATTTTAAATTAATTCCTTTTAGCCCAAGTATAATTATCAGGCAAGCATATACAGCACAAAACAGAGCAGCAGGTTCTGCACACATGGCAATTGGTACCAGATCAAGGAGTTTGCCCTCAGCACAGAGAAATGCAAAGATTTTACTTCCCATGTCCATACTTTAGAGGAATGTAGTGATACATGGATGGTCAGCACAATACAGGCAGGTATGCCCTATGTGGGGACTTCAGAGAGACAGAGAGAGTTAGGGATCCCAATTATCATAAACAGACTCATAAATGTGTAGAAAGGACATGAGCACTGGTAGAAGGTATATGGCCACAGGACCACAGATCCTATCTGCCAACAGAGGCATCATTGGTACTCCAGCAGTTATGAGGCCATTAGAATGCCACAAATCCCATTCATTGTCTTAGAATCACAGGTGGACATTCTTTGTTGAAACCAGACTGGGAGTCTATGCATTTGTCTTCAAATTGTGTTTCAGTTAATGCAAAATCAGAAATAAACTTTATATTCAAACAAAGCAAGGAGGACTGACTAATTGCTTTAATGGGAAACATCAGAAAATCCAGTTCAGCTTTGAATGTATTTTAAAGTTGCATGAATAACCAGTCCTAACCAAGTATGTGTATAAATGACAGATGCCAAGAGTAGTAGCTTTGCTTCCATCTCTCTTACTACTGACCTTCACATAGAAACATGAATGAAGAAGCCAACTGTCTGACTTGAAAAGATATGGATATCCATCTGTTTAGTGTTTGGAGTATTGGAACTTTTGGTGAATACCCAGTGCCTGACTGATACTGGATGATATATACCTTACAGTATTATTAAGATAAAAAAGAAAGGACTGTATGTGTTGGCTATGGGCTATGAGACAATTACACAGTATGCCCTACTGCAGAGGAGGAAAGGAATGTTATCTGAAGTATTCTCCTTCACAGCTGCCTATTCATTCATTCATTCATTCATTCATTCATTCATTCATTCATTCATTCATTCATGCTGCATATAAACACAGAAAACCAGAAAATGATGTATGTACAGACATTTACAGAAGCCAGTAATCAGATTCTCTGTATATCTGTTGATGTTATTGTGATATTGCCAGCATGGGAGCAAGTCATGCAATATGATATATCCACAGCATAAAAATTATAAAAATACAGGTATCCTTAAGTGTCCGGACATTTCTCATTGCAGACCCTGTTACATCATAAAGGGTATCTAAAGGCTAACATACACCTCAGCATTAATAGTGTGTACCTACAAAAGCTGGAGATATTTTCTGATGAAAATAGAAGCATAGCTCAAAACATCAACAAGAAATGAGCATATCTTTGTGTCACTGGATCCTGCTGTGCTCATGATAGATATCATAGTATAGTGAGTGCCAAGTTAAATCTCTTGCCACTTTTCAACAATAGCAGGGGTTACCCTAAAATGAAGTTACATCTGACCATCTGTGCAGAAGTTTTCTTCTGTGATTCTACTGCTGGCAAAGACTGATACATTGAAAAAGAAATATTACATGCTACCAAGAGCACTGCTGCTGTAGTCTCTCACAAGAAATGCCCACCTGCCAAAAGAGCAGTCACTACACCACCTCAAATATATAATGTGCTGGGAATCACAGCTTTCTTCCTTTAGTTTGCATAGCGCTAGTGAAGGAGGCTCTGCAGCACTTACACTCAGGTCAACAAGGTCAGACCCTAATGACCAATAAAGCCACTCACTCCAAAAGAATCATCTTGGAGTCAAGGCCATTACCATTTCCTGTGGGGTGACCATTGCGCAGCTATCCATATGCATGTCATTGGCCTTTGAAAGAGTCTGTGCTACAAGAATCATCTACCTGAACATCCAATAAATAGTCCAGACAACCTGTTTCATATATTTTGTACAAGGAAAAACAGCTAGGGTCAGCTCTGATGTTAACTGTCACTCCAGACACAAAATAATCACAAAGAGCAAGGTAAAGTCCATTGAGCAGAAATACTAGGCAGGTAATAGTAAATCGTAAACTTGTTTATTTAGAATACACAAAGCTTTCAGGCCAATGCCCTTCCTCAGTGTGTTACACAACAAACTACTATTCACATACATTTAAATTAAAACCTCCATGGTATAGCCCAATCAGAAGAAGACAGCAATTAACTGTATATACATATTTAAAGACATAAAACACGTTAAAATATTTTCATGTTTTAAAATGTGTTTTATGTCTTTAAATATGAATATGCAGTTAAATATTGTCTTCTTCTGATTGGGCTATGTCATGAAGGTTTTAGTTTAAATGTATGTGAATAGTAGTTTAAATGTATGTGAATAGTAGTTTAAATGTATGTGAATAGTAGTTTATGTAACACACTGAGGAAGGGCATTGGCCTGAAAGCTTTGTGTATTCTAAATAAACAAGCTTGCTATTTACTATTACCTGCCTAGTATTTCTGCTCACTGGACTTTACCTTGCTCATATACTTTGTACACCATACTGTACTAGTAGTCCTAGTGATCTGCTAGTGGCATGATCTAGAAGGAGGTGAACACAGTGTAAGCAGTATTAATCATAGCTTTTCACACACACACACACACACACACACACACACACACACACACACACACACACACACACACACACACACACACTCAGGATGTAGCAATATAATTTTGACACACATAGGCAGCCAGGGGTAAAACATCAACTGCTTTAACTTGTACCTTAGCAGAGTTTGGTTAAAATACTATTTAAGCAATTTTGTTTAAAAAAAGTCTTTAAGAGTATGACCTGATGTGATTAACTATATCCTGCTAAGTATTGATAATCACAAGAAAATATATTTAATTTCTTGTCATTAATTATTATATTTCTGTTGAATATTGATGTGTGATTTGTTCAAAACATTATTAAATGAGGCAAGTTGGCAAGGGATGTATTAGCAAGGTTAATAAAACACAAAGACAATGCAGAAGATTGCTTTTGAAAAGACTGGCCAAAAGGCAATCATTGTTTAAATCAGATGTCAGATGGGAAGGGTAGAACACAGTGACATAAACTTCAGAAGGGAACAGCAAACCTAATCTGACAGACTATGGCTGTTTAGGGTCATAAGAAGGTAATGGAGAATGAAACCTCTTCCCCATGTGGGATCTGTCAAAGCAGTGCAAGAGAGATGAAATTCTGAAGTTTCATTTAAAGACTGATATCTAAATGAATGGCTGTGGGTTGTCAGTTTTGATTGTGTTCTTTTCCCAAAAGGTGTACAGACTGATCTCCTCAGCAACTTCAGATGACTGGTTTGACATCTCGTTTTACTTTGATTGTCAAATTTACTGGATCAAGACAGGTCACTGGTTCTGAAATATAGTTTGCTAGCTCACACAGGTTATCTTTAATTAGTTATCTGTTGAATATACTGTATTCAAATGAACTAGATTCACTCATTTAGAGTTGTAATATGTAACGCCACCTTGTGTAAAAGAAAAATAAATGTCCTATTTTAGCCTTTCCAATTGTTTTAGTGATGTTTATTAATTGAAGCAGTAAGCAATATTTGTATCTTGCTAGTGTAATGAATGACAAATAACATAAAAACATAAAATAAACATCTATCTATCTATAGATCTGTCTATAGTTTCATTCTATGTTGTAAGAGTGCATATATACACATATATAATTTCTGTGTGTTGTGTGTTTTGTGTGTGTATGTGTGTGTATACCCACACAGACACACACAAACAAACACATACACACACACACACACACACACACACACACACACACACACACACACACTGTCAAAGCAATGGGCTGATGTCTCATTTTACTGGATTACTGTTAGCTGAAACCTATGTAGTTAATTTAGTGGTACTGCTGTTGTGGTAGGTGGAGTTAAAGATTTGGTCCATTTCTCATTGTTATTTGAACTCAGTAATAGTATTTATAAAAATGTGAGGTTAGGTGGGTGCAGGGGAGTTTTTGTTTTGTGAAATCATGGTTAACTGCAGGTAGTGAATTTTTGTTTTTAAAAGTGTTACATGATCTTGGCGTTAGTATAATTAAAGTTTTGCTTGCATCCCTGTATAGGCATTGATTTTGTGTATATTATATCGTTTCAGTTCAGTTTACACTCCATTCATCATGTACAACAGACTGAGACTGAAAAATGTTTGATTAGAATACTTTAACATACACTCATATGCATACACAGATACCACTCTCAAAATAATATAAAGTACATCATAAAGTACCATAATATACTTTAGAATCAACTACCTCCTGCAACTATTGTGGATATAATTGAAAGTTCAGGAGTTCAATATACTATGCAGACAAGCTTATAGTACTCCAGTAATATATGTGGCGGCTATCACTGGCAATGTTCATTTTATCATTCAGGACATGTATATTATACTAGGAAAGATATGTTTGTCTTTGTGAAATGTCATATACTATGTCCAACTTCTTCTGGGTAATGGTGTGCAGTGTATACTCATACTAGATTTCTTATATGTTGTGGATTTATAAAAGTGGTAATTCCTAGTATATCTTAAAATGTGCCAATTATGCTATTAATTATGAGGAAGACAAAAACTCAGTTTGAGATTTTGCTTCTTGCATGAGCCACAACTATTCTGGGTCAACTTTCCTTACCTATTGTGAAGCATGGTGTCACTAACCCTTCTTAGAATTAACCATAAGGCATGTGTATTAGCAATGTCAGATAATATTACATGAGCAATGAAAGATTTTTATCCCTAACACATATGAATATCATCTACTTCTTTTTTCCTGCATATTTAGCATTCTGAATTCTCCTACTCACCCACCTCTTGTACCTCCACGGTTATGGTCATCATTGGTAGCTTGGAAGGAGGCAAAGAAGCAGAGCTTGTAGCCAATATTGTCTGTGCAGCAGGCATTTTCTTAGCCATAGCCTTTCACTAGTATGCTGATGTTTGTTGAAAGGCTGGTAAATATTGAGGATGTGCCTGCCCCAGACAGTAGAGTGGTCACACCTCCTTAGTCTACCTGCCTGTCCCAGGTTAGTAATCTCCATGATGCTAAGCTCTCACTGGAACTTTACAGAACTGCCTTTTGGCATGATCCCTTCCACCAGGCTGAAAACAGCCATCCTTCCCTGCCAGGTTTATCATGCACTTGAGCTGCTAATTGAACTTGGATTGGCTAGATTATAATCAGGGCTTCATCCTTCTCCACGCCTGGAGCTGTTACAGTATGCATAGTTGCCATCTGTTACATAATAAGTAGCAGTGGCATGCTTCTTGCTGAAGTCTAACACAAAATGGTGACTGCAATGGAATTCATATCACTGTCCATCATCGACAAGAAGACTTGTTGCATTTTCACACAACTCTTCTTTGGCCATCATAGAGAGAGAGAGAGATACTCGTACATTATGATGTATTTGACATTGTTGTTTTCCTTCAAAAGTCAGATATGTGTTTTTACCCCTAATTAGAAAAAAAAATCATTAATGATGCCTGGGGGAAATGGCTATATTAAGTATGATAACTGAGTATGATTCTATTAAATATAACTGAGATTTGGTGCTTATAGGGTGGCCCAAGATGTAAACGTTGTGACAGCATACCTACATATATACTGGGTCAATGGTTAACCTGAGCTATATCAAAAGTGCTTATTTATATAATTATAATGCAAATGCGCTCTTTTTTTAGCTCTGTATTGTTTTATGCTTTAATCATTTTAATAAACTGTACACTGAAAACAATACCAGGTGCCTAGCTGATTTGCAAGTTAAATTAGGTCATTGATATAAAGTGTAAAGGATAGATTTCACAGATGTCTATTTTTCAGTGATTCTGGCATCTGTGTCTCTGTTTTTATTTTATAGAAAACTCATTGAAATCATTCTGGTTGATTTGGCAGATGCTACATCATAATGAAGTCTAAACTTAAATACAGCTTATTGCCTTATTCATGTTGCCCTGTTTCTTATGGCCTTTTTCTTTTTTCAGTTTTATGGTGCATTATTTTGTTCTCTGAAAAAAATTTCACTGAGTCATTAAGATAGGCAAGTGTGTGTGTGTGTGTGTGTGTGTGTGTGTGTGTGTGTGTGTGTGTGCGTATGTTTGTGTGCACGTGTGCACGCGCGTGTGTGTGTGTGTGTGTGTGTGTGTGTGTGTGTGTGCATGTGTGTGTGTGTGTTTCTGTGTTTATGTACATAGTGAATAAGCACCCATACCATTTCTGGTATTGCCATGAAATCAAATATGAGTTTTCCATTTTGCGGTTGCAACTGCATAAAGCTTTTCTCATTGCTTATACAAGATTATGTATTACATTTTCATTTCTGCACTGTTTTGAATTTTGTTTTTGTTTATTTACCCCACTGTCCAGATGCTGAAATCTTATAACACAGTGGTTAGAATACAATGTGTGACTAACATCTTTCTCTTTTTCACTGGCATACTAAGTTTAAATCAACATTCTGCAGAAACATGCAATGAGTAGAAACAGCAACAAACTAAGCATGCATTGTGTGGGATGCATGATAGCTAGACAATATCTGCATCATAAATCAGATAAGGCAAACATGATTATTTCAATAATAAGGCAACAGACATAACTTAATAAACAGTAAAATAGACTTCAGTTTATAATGTAAAATGTAAATTACACTTTATAATGTAAATGTATATTTTGTCATAGAAAGAGAAGCTTAGATTAAGAATGATACACTATTAAATATAGTTGTTGATGTTGTTCAGATTACTTTTATTTTATAAACTTATTTAAAGCAATTCTTTCTTGTATAAACAATTCAAATGGTTATATAAGATGCTATTTGTTGCTGAAAATATATCAGAGCTACAGCTCTGCAAGTATGAAAAATATAATCAATATGGATAAAGGACTGACAGTTGCATTACATTGTAATAACTTGCATCACAATTTCATATTTTCATTGGCCTCTTGTCCCTGTCTGAATGAATTTTACATTGTATGTTTTCACTGAGTTTGCATGGTTTTCAAATTACACTTATTTGCCTCCCATATCCCTCAAACTGGCTGGTTAATTGGATACCCTGAAATGTCCATATAAATGTACTTGTCTTACTCTTTTGACCTAGTTCATGGTTGAAAAAAGGCTGTGAAGTAACATTCCACTTATCCAGTTAATACATAAATGACAATAATAATAGTTAAGATTGAATATCAACTCAATAATAGATGAAAATAAATAAATATATCATTATATTTACAGCCACTTTAAAAGTACTGAAACACACACATTAGTGGCTTTATCTTTTCACAGAAGACTTTTTCAGAGTGAAGAAAAAAAATAAAAAATGTTAACACATGGCCATAAAAGAAAATTACAAAGTGATATTCTTAAAATAAAACAAATATCCTTTAAATATTACTCTACACTAAAAGTTTGAAATGAAAATTTAACTTATTTTACACATCTTCACTCAAATAAATTGCTCTATTTAATCTCAGATTGTTGCTGGCTTTAACCCTTAGTTATCACAGTAATTCCTTAAATCACTTAGTTATCGCAGTAATTCTATAAATTCCAGTTATTCCTCCTTACTCCCATCTATTATCATTCCTTGTACAATGACTCACATTAAAAGCAACTTTCATAAAATTTGAAAATCAAGATGAATGTCTGTATAATACTTTCACTAAACTCTTTTTTAACATAACAGCAATGCTCATATGTCCTGATTTTGCTTTTAGTTTTCTGTTGCTTTCTCCTGTATAAAATGTTCCCAGGATATACAAATGGCAGTATACACAGCAGATACACTATTAAATATAATATATCCCAGAGACCTATAGGAAGTCTAGTTTGATGCACAATAAAAATTAGTGCTCTTAGATATATACATTCATGAACTGTGTGATACACATTTTAAGTACCAGTTTTCCCTTTATATGTATTTTTTCACTGTAATCACTTTAAACCATTGCTTAAACTGTTTTTTTTTTCTTTTGTTCTTGATAAAAGCTGGTTGGTCACCCAATATCTGAGTTTTTTTTCTGAGTTGGCTTGGCAGATAGAATATACTGATTATTATAAAATATTTCTTATATTCCCATCATCAAATGAAACAAAAATGGTATTGTTGCAGGTTAGTTCTTTTATTTTTCAAAATTTATTTTATTCTGTCTAATTAGTTTCTGCTATGACATTCTTAACTATTTTGCTTGACTTCCCTACATAAAATATTTCAAGCAAGGAACAAAGTAGGCTGTCTATATCCTCCTTCTTTGTGGCTGTTTAATTCTAACAACCTGGATTTTAACAAAGTTATTTTTAATATAAGATAGATAGATATTGCCATAATGAAGCATTGTAGTACTAGTAGAATTCTTATAACTGATCTTTCAACTGAAATAATCACTGTTCTCTTTTTAGTGTATCAGCACATACACAAATAATGGTATCATGATCAAAAGTACATATAAATTCCTCAAACAAAGTAGTGGGATATATAAAATCAACTAGCATGTTTAATTCATCCACACTGTTGGTCCACACAAGAAATATTGCCAATAAATCTGTTATACCCTTTGATATATATACTAGTACTCAGTATTATTTCTTTCCAGTATTCCATTTCTAAATTGTAATAATGTAGTGCCATATTCACCTCTATTGATACAATTGTTTAATAAGTATATATGCATATATATAACTTAATTGTATCTGCATTCATTTAAAAAAATACAACTTCTCCTAGTATAAATAATTTTACATTAAGCAATAAATTTAAAACCTATCTCAAACCTATGTTGCTGGCTTGCACCATATTTAATGAGTTTACATCAGTTGCCATTAATTCATTACATCTGAGTGATGCCTCCAGGTGCATCTGCAGTTAACTCCTACTGACGCCTCTAGGTGTCAAATATTGCTTTTTCATATTTGCATCAATAATTCCCACACCATGCTACATACATGATTTTAAAAGATTTCATCTTAAAGCTTACACAATGTCAAACTCAACTGCATTAATATTTGACCACTGTCTTGTGCACATAAATAGATATTCACTGTTGTTTTTATGATATTAATTTATATAGATATAATTTTCAGATTTTTCTAAATATCTCAGCAACCGAATAACAAAGACAGAACTCCTTAGCCTCATATGAAAGCTCTCAGCTAGATGAACAAAATGTTGCTGACAGCATATGTGTAACTTGAGTGGTTGGTGAGATACTATTTACAAAATATCACAAACTCAGTTTAAAACCTAGATCCTAAAGAATATTACCACTATAAAAATGGTTTGTGCTGAACAGTTTGCCATTTATACTTCTTTCATAACTCCTATGATTCCACTGATAGGAACATTTGTTTGAAATGTGAGGACATAATTTGATTCTGTCAAAAGGCTTAAGCTTTGCCCATTGGAAGTTACAATGCAAACTTCCTGAGCTCCATTGGAATTAATGAGTTAAATGTTCAGTTCACTTACTCAAAATATATCCTGTGGGAAAAAATAGAACTGGGAACACTAGCAGCAATAAGTGGTATTGACTAGACTATTTTCTACCAATAAAAAAACAGAGGATATTTTATTAGGTGAGTGCTTTCATCCATATACCAGTACTTCATCAGAACTAATAAAATCAAGACATCACAATATAAAATAGTTTGAAGATTCTTTAGTTAAATGTGATTTTTTTATGTCAACAGGAAGACAGGTTAGTTATAAAATGTATGGAATTAGTACTTAGAAATAATTGTATTTATTGTGAAGGAGAGTTTTTAAATAAATAAATGGAGTGGCTATGGGGGTGTTGTGTTTCCCCATAAACAGAAGCTTAGTCTTGTGGATGTGGGAGCATGAGCCTGTATTAAACTCCCCTTTCAATAAATATTGAAGTGTTGATACTCATTTTTTGGACATTATATGTTTACTATGGGGGATGCTAAAGATATATTACTTGAATTTATGGAATGTTTTGAACAATAAAGATAGATTTCTTGAAAACTGATAGAATTTTTGAATGATTCCACCACTTTCTTAAGGTTTATGTATAGTATGGATGACATTGAAATCAACTATTTAGAGATTCTTATAAAGAAAATAAAGAAAAAAGGGGTTCAAATCTAAACTGTACAGGAAAGATACCTTTTCCAATTCATATTTATATTATACTAGTGACCATCTGGTATACCAGAGAAGAAACATATTGAAGAGTCATTGTGTTTCAGTAGCCTATTTGACCTCAGATTATGAAGACATTTTAAAGTAATGCTACAACATACACTCAGAGAAAGCACCCCACAGAAAACATACAACATATAGATAAAGCAATAACAGCATGGGGTATTAGGTTTGTACCAGTATTGGCTGCAGGTCATGCAAAGATAAAAGCGAATACACCTTTAGACCCTAGGGTAGCAACAAAGTTTGACAAAGCACTTAGTTTAATGTATAATCAAGATTCCAGAATAGTTAGATTGTTTAAAAAAATGGGATAGGTTTTCAAAATTACCTAACATGTTAAAAGTGTTTACTGAATCCCTTATATATTTGTATACTAAAGGGGCAAAATATGAAAGACATTTCTGACTGAAAAAATAAGATGGGGAGTAAACTAATAATGCACATACATTGCCAATACAGAATGAATTGTGTTAAAGTCTAAAGACAAGATCTTGGGGAGTAACACATTTTACAACTGTTTATGTAAATGGATGATTTACATAGCTTGTTGTAAAAACTGCCCATCTGTCCATGTAGGGAAATGGAAATACCCATGAAAAAGCACATCTATGAAAACCTTTATGATGTCAAGAAAGGATTTGGGACAAATGCTTTCTATAAAAATAAGAAGGTATGTTAGAAAAGCACCTTTCAGTTTTTTGTTCTAGAAGAAGTTTCTGAAGACCCAAGAGGAGGAGAGTGAGGAAGACTAGGACTGAGTACTGTGAATTATACTGGCAGTTAAAGTGGAATTCCACCAACCCCCAGGATTAAATTATAACATTTCTATAGGGGCTATGTTAAAAATGAAAGCTGCTGAACAATAGTTTCACATTGCTGTATCCAACATGTAGTCATTTTTTTAATATTGAGATATATTTACATAATTATTTTGATGTTAGTGTGAGAAATTTCTCTTTGTATTTTTTAATATATAGAACTCATATATTTTTATGTGTTCAATATATTTAAATTGTATATGTCTTGAGACCATTGTCAATCTTTTTAGTACATGCCTTATACATATGTTTTCAAAATGGATTTGTATGACTGATTTTAGGCAACAGATTTTTCTAATAGGATATAATGTAATTTTTCAGTACATGGATTAGCCAATGAGAAGGGCAATGGATGACATAAAATGTTGTGATCATCTTGATTTAAATAGTTTAGTAGTTCTGATGACATTCTCGTATATGGATAAAAGCATTAAAAAAATAAAATTGTTTTAAAGCAAGTGATCTCAGGTTTACTACTACAAAATACTGTAGTTGATTTCTGTAAAGGGTTAAAATGAAACTGCACGTGTCCAGGAAGGTTAGTGTATGTTTTTACAGCAGTGCAAGTGGAAACATAGAAAAGTACAGAGGCAGCATTCTTTACAAATTACATGGCAAAAATAAACTTATTCTATATTAAGCTAAAATGTAGATAAGAAATTGATCTATTTTTACTAAACTTGACATATTTCTATTAGATATTTAGTAATGGTCTGAAGAATAAACAGTATTATGAACTGTATTAGTTATTTTTTCTGTTGAATGCTAGCAATGGTATGATTGATAGTTTACCACTTTGTTAATGTTTTCCTATAAAAGATCATGACTTCCTTTATTCAGGGAGAATTGACTTCCTGAGTACTTTCTCCCATAGGTGTGTGTTATTTCTTTTAATAAATTATATTTTAATCTGCCAATGACTGAAATTTATGGCTGAACCTTAACAGGTGGTGCCTTAAAGACTTGATTTTTTTCAAACTGTCTGCAGCTTCTTCAATAGAAAATCACTTTACTGGGTATATTGACAATTTTCTGTCTAGTGTGTTTTCTGTAATGTCAGTTCACAACCGCAACTCTCTTTGGAACTTTCAGTTTTGGCAGACTTTCACGTTTCTACAGGTAAGTGTAGCTTTTGTATGCATACGGGTTAGCATGTAAGCGGGATATCTTTTTTTTTTTGTATTAACATTGTAAGTCTTCTTTACAATGGGACTGAATGTGGGTACTTTAAAGGAGCCAGAGTATGGTCTGTACTTAGATAAATGGCATGAACTCACTAAAAATTATGGTAAATTTGCTTTTCCACCTGAAGGTTCTTTTAATAAAAATATTTTGTTAAACTTACAAAACATACTTAGAGAAAAAGGTAATAAGGTCCCTGCTGGGTGCTGGTCAGACTTTAATGCATGGCAGGTAGAATCTAAAGATAGAGAAAAAGATTCTACAGCTCATAGTTTGAAACATAATGCAACCAAACGTGACAGTGCAGTCTAGCAATCCATTTGATAATCAGCTGCCGCCACGAGGCCAGCAAAATGTCCACCAAAATATGAGGCAACAGCCTCCTACATGGAACACCCCTTGGCAGCCACCAGCCTGGCAACAAGATAAATAGGATAGCCATAAACAGGATTCACACCCATTTCCTTTCATACCTGTAAACCAGAAAGGACCATTCATTAACATTAAAGTTAAAGATAGCAATATTCCCTTTCTAATAGATACTGGAGGTACTAGATCGATGTTAAATGCTTCTGTTACTGAGAATCTCCTTTGTCTTGCAACTCAGTGTAAGTAGTTAGGGTGTCAGGAGTCTCTTTAGACTACCCTGAGAGAGTTTCAGTTCCAATTCAGTTGGGTCCATTGACAGACCAACATGCTTTTCTCATTGGAACCTCTACACCCCTTAATCTTTAGGTAGGAATCTTCTCTGTATGTTGCAATGTACAATATACTGTATACCAGAGGGAATATATTTAAATGTTCCCAATGAGTCTCCAGTGATGCATATGTGTGAATGCATTTGTTGTACCTGCTTTTCCCATACTGCCTAACCCAGCAACTATTCTTAGTTTAATTCCCCCTTCTGCTGCCTTCTTTTCTGCCTAACCCAGCAACTATTCTTAGCTCAATTCCTCCTTCTGCTAACTTCTTTTCAGTTACAGATATTTCTTCAGTTTTCTTTTCTATCCCAGTACATCTAGATAGTCAGTATTTGTTTGTGTTTACATATAGAGGACAACAATAGACATGGACATGCTTACCCTAAGGATAAGTAGACTCACCCACCTTATTTTTAAGGAAAATGAAAAAGCACTTAGAGAAAATAGAGTTACCTTGTGGGTCAGCCTAGGTACAGTACATAGATAATTTTCTCATAGCATCTAATTCTTTTGTCAACTGTTAGACTGATACTGTTTTCTTGTTAACTAGCTAAATTAGGATTTAAAGTAAACTGATCTAAGCTTCAGCTTTGGCAAACACAAGTCCAGTATTTAGGACATCTATTCTCTAAAAATTTACAACACATTTTGCTCTCTCGCATTACAGCTATATAGACAGCACCAAGACCTACTACTCTAAAACAACTTGGAGCATTTCTTAGTTTAGTAGGCTATTGTAAACAGTGGATATCCAACTATGCTGAAATAGCTAAACCTTTACTAGAACTATTGAAAAAGGAAACCCCTGAGCCTCTTCCATGGGAACCATGCCAAAACAAACTTTTACTCAGTTAAAATCACTTCTTTCAACTCCTCCAGCATTAGGACTGCCAGGCTATTTTAAAGTGCTTTTTTCTATTCTGTTGTGAATGCAACAAGGTTGCATTAGGATTATTAGCACAGAAAAAAATGATGGCTTTAGACCAGTTGCTTATTACAGTACAAATCTTGATCCTGTAGAAGCTGCACTAATCCCTTGTATTAGAGCTGTAGCCACAACTGCCCAGTTATTTGATATGACAATGGCAGTTACTCTTGGTCATGATACTTTTATTGCAGTTCCACGTGCTTTTAATGCTTTGTTATTAAAGACTAAAACACAATATTTTCTTCTTCTAGAACTTCCAAATATGAGCTAGCACTACTTAATAATCCTTCTTTGCAAATAATTAGATGCCATCCCTGGAATCCAGCTTCTGTTATCTCTACAGCTGATGAAGGTAAACTTCATGATTGTGTTTTTGTTGTTAATAATGTGCTTCCTTCTAGACCTGATCTCTGAGATACACCTTTGCAGAACCCTGACTTAATTTTATTCATCAAAGGATTGTGCATCAGAAGGGAAGACAGACAACTGACAGCCATTTTTGCCATCTGTAATATTGATCAGGTATTATTGACTGGACAATTACAGGGAAATGTTTCAGCTCAAGTAACTGAATTAGTAGCTATTACTGATGCTTGCAAGCTAGCACAGGCAAAGACTGTGACTGTGTACAGTGATTCAAGATATTCTTCCATAGTTATTCATGATTTCAGAAACCATTGGAGAGAAAGAGGTTATTTGACATCTGCAGAGGCAAAAATTAAAAATGCAGTTTGTGTAAATGAGTTATTAGATGCCCTGCTTCTCCCAAATGAAGTAGCTCTTGTTAAATGTGCCATTCATAGGTCAGATGCCCCCTTTGAATCAGTAGGAAATGCCTTTGCTAATAGAGCAGCAAGGCACACGGCTGTATTATATGCTGTTCAGGCTTCTTTTTTGCAACCTCCAAGTTGAAAATGTACCTCTAAATTTGCAGGAATTATTGTCTTTTCAGAACCAAGCTGATGACTCTGAAAGGGTAAGGTGGGTCTCTGACAGCTGTTGTCATTCCCAGGACTCACTTTGGTGCCATCAAGATGGAAGGTTAGTAGCATCATTAATTTTTTTAACACAATAGGCACAGGCTTACGATTGGCCTTCCCATCTGGGAAAAAATGCTTTAATAAGACAGATTTGGTCTGATCAGTATGCCCCTTACACTTCAGAAGTTGTTCGGCATCTTGAACAAGCATGTAATATATATCTTCAATTTAATACTTCTAAATCTGTGAGTGTTCCCACACAGCATATTAAAAATTCATGGGGACCTTTTTTTGTATACAGTGTGACTTCATAGATTTAACAATGTTGGCAAAGTTTAAATATATACTAGTTTTGACTGATGTTTTTTCTGGTTAGGTAGAAGCATACCAATGCATCAAAAACAATGCAGTCTCAGTGGCCAAGAAGATTTTGTACAATGTTGTATTAAGTTAGATAGAGTTACTCATTTTATGAGTCAGATTATTCAACAAATTTGTAAAGTTCTAAATATTCAGATGCAATATCACTGTCTACACAGACCTCGGGCTAAGCATGGTAGAAAGAATGAATCACAATTTGAAAACCAAGTTAGCAAAACTTACTGCATAAATGGGTCTAAAATGTCCAGAAGCTTTATCCTTATTATTATTTACTCTTCACAGTGCAATAAGTGCACCTTGAAGTTCTCCCCTCATGAAGTCCTCATGGGTCACCCTATGAGGATGCCAGCCACATTCCTACTTGCAAATCTTGATCTGTAGGTAGTTGTTGAAACAATGCTTACTTACTTACTGTAAACAACTTATTTCTTTTCTGCAACATCTTCTTTCATAGGTTATATCCACCTAGCTCCAGCCTAAGTCTAATGCAACACATGATTTCAACTCAGAAGATTGGGTATTTATTTGTTCCTTCTCCAGATGACAGGCTCTCCAGCCTCGATGGAAAGACCCATTCCTGGTGCTCCTCATCACAACTACAGCTGTTAGACTTGAAGGATCTCCAATATGGATCCATATCTCCCATGTTCAAAAAGCAGTCCCAAATGAGGGAAGCCAACCTATACCTTTCAAACCTGCCCTCTGAAGCCTTGTCTGATGATGAACTGGTTACTTCTTGTACCAGAAGAAAAAAACAGAGAGACTGGGAACAGAACTGATGACTGATACTGTGAAGACATCAGAAGATGACATTTTCCCTGAGTCAGGTCATCAAGTACCACTCATGGGAGCTAACTACAAAAGCGACCTTTATGGAGTGTGTTTGGAATGCAGCAGCAAGCTATTCATTGCAAAACAAATTTGTGCCTGAATATTTTTGAAAACTCACTCCAACCCTGCCCAGCTCTGCATTCATGACTGATTATTGCCATGATGACTGTAATTATTATTTTTGCTCTGATACTACATTTTCTGATTCCTGCTGAAACAGGAGGTACTGTTCAATGTTTTAACAGAAAAATAAAATGATTGATAAAATCTAGACAGAAATGAGCAGATTGGCATCCAAATTTCAATACAATCCATGCGACTAAATACATATTCTAAGGCTCTAAATGCTAGTAATTGCTGGGTATGTTCCACATACCTATTGCTTGTGATGGAGGTAGCCCATTGTTTCCAGTACATGTAAATGCATTTGATATGGTTACAGCTTTTTCATCAGGGGTACTAGGTAAAAATTCTTCATGGCATAAAGTCACATCATTTAATAAAATTGCTGCACTTAGACTTTCAGTGACTGTCAAGGGTTATACTTGCTATGTGAAAAATGGGACTGCAGAGGTTGGAGAGAGCAAATGTAATATTACTTACAGAATGTATTGTGAAAGTGCAGTAAAAGGTATGGTTATACTGACATACTTTTATTTTATATGTGGCAGTTTAGCATAACCCTGGAAGCCAGTTAACTGTTTGTGGTGGAAAAAATCCAATTGGAAAGACTGATGTTTTGTAGATTTATCATCATGATTTAGAACAAAAAGCTTTTAAAGGACTTTCTCATATGACCTTGGTGATGATGTTATTTCTGGAACTGGCATATTACTTGCTTATGGGACTGTAAAATCAATTTTGGAGCAGAGAAAGTTCTGTAATCTATTACAAGTGTTAAGCAATACAAGGTTTGAAACTGGTAATTTGATTACTCTAGAGCTGAGTGCCATGCATGCAGTAGTACTCCAGAATTGATGGCACTTTGATTTTGCACTTGTGTTAAAGGGCTGGATGTATGTGCTTGTATAAGAGGAATGCTGTTCACTCATTCCTGATAATGAGCATGCAATACATACTCATTTCATAGGCTCATGGCTAATGACCACAAGGGCCTTTTTAAACCTAGCCATGCATCCCAAATCTCTGACAAGTTCTGAAACCCTTAATAAGTGCAAGTAGGGGTTTGGGAGATGAAACATTTACAAGCAGGAGTCTGGGAGATGAACCATTTAAAGGATGCCTGTCCCCATTAGAGACATAGGTGCCAAACCAGGAATGAATTTCCTGTTGACCATCCAATTGTCTAAGTTTCACTTGAATTGGGTTAGGAAGGAACTCTGCTTCACATGGATGGGGGGGGGGGGCTGTTCAATAGACATGGTAGTCTCTGGGATACATACCTGTGTTTCTAGCAGGTCCTATTTATATCACAGGCAAGGATTAAGTCATTATAATGAGTAATTCTGCTGCTGATCGTTTTGTAGATATGCAGGAGGTCCATCAGAGTGGAGTATGACAATGTCTTGTATGTCAGGAATAGATCTCCCCCTCAAAAGTCTGTAGGACACAGAATACAGGAATAGGGCCTTGAGGGGGTCTGTGTAGGACACTTTAATTACACCCAGTATTACTTTAGTGAGAAAGCTCTGTGGACATTCCAATTGTTGGATATGCTGGGTTAGGTACGTACCAAAGAGGGCATTGTATTCAATGAAAGGTCTGATGAATGGCGAATACAGTGGAACGATGACTTCCTTGGACTTAGATGCCATACTTTGTTTATAAGTTGTGCAACATAGAATGATCTCCTCACTAATGTAGACACATGATGGTCAAAGGTAGACTACTATCTATGTGTGTCCCTAAGTTCCTGACTACTGGGTCAACTCTAAGGAGTGTATTGTCAATATGATAGTTACCAGGGGTGGATGACTTCCCAAAAAATTCTATTATGAATTTCTTCGCATTTAGTTCTAGTCCATGGCTCTGACACCAGTTGTTTGTCTGTGTTAGCCCTTCATGGAGAACATTTATGTCAGTGTGGGATTCAATGACAGCTCCTAATTTGCAATCATCTGCAAATTTAGTCAGCCAGAGACCACTGACATTGGCCTTGACTTCAAAGTAGCAAATGCCAAAAAGGGGCAGTCCAAGGACTGATCGCTGAGGGTCTCCACTTGTGACTGGCCTCTTTGTAGAGGTGGACTTCCCAATTCTAACTTCCTGGATCCTGTGAGCCAGTTGGCTATCCACCAGGTGACACACGAGGTTGTACATAACCTCTTCAGTTTGTCAACAATGTCAAAGTGGGGTATTGTGTCAAATGCCTTGACCAGGTCAAGGTAGGCAGTGTGACCCATTTTCCCTCATCCATTGCTTTGGTTATCTTCTCAAAGATATCCACCAGGTTGAGTAGGCATGATCTGCCATTGAAAAAACCAAACTGGGTTGGGTCCAGTGTCTGGAGGTTTAATATATCTCTATTGATCATTTCCATGATAATTCTTTCTATGGCGTATCATTTAAGACCAGTGAGACATATGGGTCTCTAGTTTTCAGGGTCTGTAGATGGCCCACCTTTGTGCAGAGGGCTGAATGTTGCTGTTCTCCATTCATGAAGCATGAAGACTGTTTGGAAGCTACAGTTAAATAGTAAATCCAGAGGCCCTGATACGTCATGTTTCATGCTATTTAGAAGGCATCCTGGGATATTGTCTGGCCTCTCTGATGCAGTTTTCTTGGTCTTAGAGAGAGTATTAAGGACCTGTTCCCTAGTGATAGAAGGTTGAGTTAAATTTGATGGTATTTCCTGAGGGAAGGTTGAGAGGAAGAGAGGGGTAAATTTGGAGCTGAATTTATCATCCACGAGGTTTGCTATATGTTCTGGCTCATTATCAGTGGCTCCATTTACAATGAGCTCTGCACACAATTGTGTATTACCTTTGAAGTTGCAGACAGGTAAAAAATGCTTTGTGGTTGTCCTTGGCCTGGGAGGCCAAACTTGCCTCACATTTTCTTTGGTAGACTTTATTTGTCCTCTAAGTTGTTTGTTTAGTTTGATAAGAGTGTTTTTATCCTGCTGATTGCTGCACCTCCTAATTTTTCCATGATTTTCTTCTTTCTGTTATATAGCCTATTGATTTTGTGATTCCACCAGGGTGACTTGTTTTTTGAGTTAGTTCTGTACTTCTCCTTGGGGGGGGGTACAGCTGCCTCTATGCAGTTATTAACATGCTTGTACAGGGTTTCTGTGAACAGTTCTACATAGGCAGCAGTGTTCTCAGGGTTTATGGGGGCTTGAAGTTTTGCCAGGTTATCACTTAATAGCAGGAGGTTAGCCTTACAGTAGTTCCTGAATATACAGGTTTAGCTGGGGGGCAAGGTTTTATTTTTACTTCAAAGGAGACCATTTTGTTGTCTGACCTTACCAGGGAATACATTATAGTAGGGGATGTGCATCACTCTCCCATATTAGTGAGGACCAGACCCATTATGGCTGCACCCCTGGTTGGTGTATTGACTATCTGGTCCATGGAGTTTGTGTTTACAAAATCCAGGAATTTCTGTGCCTGTATGTTTTGTGCCATATAGGATTCCCACTTAATAGTGGAGTAATTAAAGTCACCCATTAATATGGCATTTGGGTTAGATGGTTAGTGTTTCTAATAAGTTTGCATACAAGGTATGGGTTTCCTGGGTCATAGAGTGGGGGGGGGGGGTTACCTTACAAGGAAGTGGTATTGGATTTTGCCTATGGTGATTTCAACATGGAGCAGCTCAAGTGCATTGTCTGTTTGACCAGCCTTGAAGTATATTTATTTTTTATGTAAATAGAGACATACACACACACACACACACACACACACACACACACACACACACACACACACACACACACACACACACATGCACGCACACACACACACACACACACACGCACGCACGCACACACACACACACCCACACACACACATATACATATGTGGGCATTACATTTTTGTATACATCAGCCCAGACCATCTCTAGGTCTTCAAGCTATTTTAAATGTAATAGTGTACATCCCATGAGTGTTCTTATAGAAAACAATAGAAAATGTAATAACAACTATATGACCATTGCTATTCTGTTTAAAAGAAAAGTTTTGTAAATGCATTATACAAACATTAATTTGTATGTTCAAATTTTAAGAAATTTCTGTTCAGTGTGAATGATTATGTGAATGATCATGACAGAGAGAAGAATACACAGGATAAATTGAAATTTAAGGAATTACTCTGGCAAATAAGGCTAAATGCAACCATACTTCAGGTTTAAATTGAGTAATTGGTTATAAAACTGGTTTAAGGAGAAGTTTTTTAAAAAAATAAATGTTATATAACTTTCTATTGTAGATTGTTATATTTAAGGTATATTTATTTGTGTTTTTATCAATATTTGTAATATCTTTGTAACTTATAGTCCAATGACTGAGTCATTAGACAAAGTGGCAATTATAAATTGTTTTATCAATGCTTCATTTATTCATTCTGAAGTAGACTTAGTGAATAGATGAGAATGTGTTTTCAGTGTTTTTAAATATTTGTAAAACATTACATTTAATTTATTTACTTTTCTTTATTATTTATTAATTTATATTTTAATAAATGTATTCTCTCGATTTTCTGAGGTTTGTGGATTTTTTTTGTCACTTACAAGTTATGTCTCTACCAGTCTCCCAAGTCATGGAAGAAGAATGGAACTTTTTATTAAATGCTTCCGTAGTAATATGGCTTTATGTTCAACTTTTTTTCAATTTAAAAATCTGGAAACATCTTTCATTAAAACAAAACAGTTTACAGTAGATCATATTATTTGTTCATTATTGCCTCCAGTACTGAAAGGTACCAAGAGAATCATGTATTTGAAAAATTCCTAATGGGAAGTAAAAGAATGATCTTTTTTAATGAATAGCTGGAAATTAATGAACAATTGGACTTTTGCTGGGTGGAACTGTTAAAAGTACATACTGAGGATGTGTTAATCAAGATGTAAAGAATGTTTGTTTGAATATAACAGACCAATAAAGATAATTGCCCCAAAATGTTAAACAAGAAGATGAAATGCAGAGGAAGTGAAAGAACAGATTTTTTATGTAACACACAGATTATAGGGAATGATAATATTTTTCTATGAGAAAACCTTCAGTCTACAGAAAAAGGCATATTTTTTCCAAAAGAGAAGGTAAAAAAAGAGGCAGATGAAAAGGAAGAAATCGAAACTGAATGTGGAAGGATTGAACAACATTAATGTAATAATAAGAAGAGAAACACAGATGTTTACTACATGGCTCAATCTCTGGTTTTACAATGCCAGGTGGATGAGAATTTAATACACAGTGAAAACAGTAGAATTAATAAGACTAATTTTGATGAAGATCTATCCTTTGTAACAACTGACAGAGCAGATATTAGTGTATTAGAAGCTGAAGATTCTTTAGAGATGGTCAGCAAACATTCTCATAATTGGAGATTCAATTAGTAGAGGAACTTATATTTACAGAGAAGATAATGAACATTGAATAATGTTATGCTTGCCACAAGCAAAAATAGAAGATGTGAGACAAGCCTTGGAATGCCTTAATATAAGGAAGTATGGATTTGTTTTTATTCATGTCAGTACAAATGATATCATCCACAAGGATTCTCTGAGTGTTAGCAGGGTACTGACAGCCCTCTTAGATAGTATAGCTTGTACTGGTGTTAAGACATATTTCTCACAAATCACCTATAGAAAGGATAGCCAGGTCACTGTGAATGAAAAGATTTTTGGGTAAATACCGACATGGAAAAAAATGTCCTGTTTTAAAAAATGGAAATGTGTACAGCATCCAAGCTAGTTTTGGGCACTCATGCATTTAGACAGGATGGCATGCACTTGTCAAGATCAGGGAAGAGAATTTTTACAACAGATATTTTACAATATTTGACAAACACTAGGCAGGATTTTTGCCAGGTAGAAAATTTAACAGTTTACAGATAACAACATTTGATGCATCTCTAACGGTTGTTAATACTAGGATCATTAATAATAACATTTTTTTTAATTGGAAAATGCTATGGTCTCACAATACTGATGTTGGTGTTGTTTGTAAAACATGGTTAAAGAACAATGACTGGAAACTAGTTCTGTCAGGGTATACATATTTTTACTGTAACAAACATTTTAACAAAAAATCAGGGGGAGGAATTATGATTGGGATTGAAGGTAGTTATGAGACCTGTCATTATTACATGTTCAGTAATAGCACCGATAATATAGACTGTATAACTGTGAAAATTAAGATAACCCTGGAACATATAACAATTGTTGGCATGTATAGACAACCAAAGTCAAGTGCAGATGACCTTGAGGATTTCATACAATACTGGCATGAAACACAAAAGGGAAGAATAATATTCACTGGGGACATAAATTTACCAGAAACAGTCTGGAATAATATTGATTCAACAATGTTAGAAGGGAAATTATTCACAACATATATTCAGGAACAACAACTGCTTCAGATTGTAAAAAAACCTACCAGGGGATGGAACATTTGTTCTTAAAGAAATTACTGTTACAGTAGAGAGTTGATTATCAGAACTAATTGGGACGTAGGGTAGTTTGGATAATCAAATTGTTCGGATAATCAAGCATATAATTGAACTTGAAATTGAACTTGTAAAATCTTGTTTTTTTCTGCATGCAGGAATACACTTTTCAACCATTCAGTGATTCCAATGGACAATAAAGAATATTTTTCATACACAAGCTGGCTATAAGCTCATAAAACCTACTCAAGCAAATATGTATAATGTTTACATCTTCAGACTTTATGATTTTTCCTACCCGAAAATTTTGGGAGGCTGGTTCTGATAACTGACGGTTCTGATAATCTACGTTCGGATAATTGACCCTCTACTATACTTCAAGTTAAGTTTTACTACTGTTGATGTGAAGTGATCATGGAATTATAAAGGTTAATTTGTTACTAGATAATTCTGCCAAACTGAAATCTAAACTAATGTACAGAAGGTTAATTACAGATTATATGGACGCAAAATAGTCACTATGTAAAACTAACTGGATTAAGATGTTCAGTGGAAAAAACTGGAGATGGAATGTGAAAAGTTTGGGAAGAGAAATTGTTTGAGTACAAAAATTCAAAAAAATGTTTAACTCAGGATCTAGGCATACAATGTCAGGGAGTATATTTCCATAAGAACAAGGTAGCTGATTAAGGTGAAAGACAAAAATATATGGAAGTCAGGTCAAACTACAACTTTGAAAAAAACTGAAATAAACAAGCTGAACAAACACATTAAGCATATTTTGGCACAAAATCAAGAAAAAATTGAATAAAATATATATAAAGATATTGAGCATAATAAGAAACCTTTTATAGATACTTAAGATGTGGAAGGAGTAAAGACATACAAACTGATAAACTGTGTGCAGATTTTAAAATTTATTCTCAGACACAACAGATTATAGATATATTTACAAAATCTTATGCAAAACAGTTTGGCTCCACAAAAGGGGTGATAAGTTGTCTTAGTAACATCCAGGTAACCCCAGATACTGGAATCAAATTAGATTATATTGAAGAAAAATGTGCAAACTATATCAAAACAAAGCACTGGGAGGAGACGGAATTTAGTGGCAATGACATGAAAACACTTCAGCAAGAACTTACAGTACCATTATATTTATTATTCGCTATATCATATACATATGGGGAAGTTCCTCAGATTGGAGACATGCACTTATTAAATTTGTCTTTAAGGGAAAGTGGAGTAGGACAAACCCAGAGTCATATAGACCCTTTCATGTTGTGGAAAAATAATGGAGAAGGTAATATTGGATAAGTTATTGTCAGAACTGGATAGGTTAGGACTTGAAACCATATCTCAGCATGCATATGTTGAAAAAAGATCTATTACCACCTGCAACATGATGGTCTATAACAATAGAATAACAGCAATGAATGAAAAAATTCTGCAGTGATGTAATTTATATAGATTTAACTTCAACATTTGATAGGGTCATACACAAAACACTGATCAATAAATTAGTACAACTAGGTATCAATGTACTCTTGATAGGATGGATAGCTGTATGGCTTACAAATAGGACATGGTAAGCATCATACTGCAACTGGACATGTGAAATCCTTGGTTACAGTCAGGGTATTCCACAGGGCTCTATCCTAGGCCCTTACTTGCTTAGATTGTATCTTTTAGACCTTAGCTTTCATCTGATGTGTTCTTCAGTCTATATGCAGAAGACCTGAAATTAGGTAAACTGATAATATGTGTTACAGATAAGGCATGTCTGCAAAATAACTTTACTAAATTGACCATTTGGGCACAAAATAATAATATGCTGATAAATATATCAAAAACTAAGTATATGTGGAGGTTTTCTCCCCAGGCATTCACTGAAAATGGGCTTCTGGCCCATTTGGACTTTCCTGGTAAACAAATGTAAATAAATAAATAAATAAATAAATAAATAAATAGATATGAGATTTGAGAGACATAAATTGAAAGGTGAATATTTAATACAGCACACAGTGATTCGTTTAAGGACCTGGGTAAATGAATAGATCCATCTATGAGTTTTTCTAATCATATTAACCAATTGGTTAATGATAGCTATAGAACTATAGGGTGTATACAAAGATTTATAAAGTCTAAGAAATCATAAATGATGAAGTCATTGTTAGTTACATTAGACTCAAACCTGAGTATGGTATAATAATATGGAAACCCTATAAGAAAACAAGCATGAGTAGACTGGAAAGAGTACAGCAGAAATATACTAAGGACATCCAAGGATGTGAAAATTTAAGTTATTATGAAAGACTAAAATATCGGAACTTGTACAGTGTCTCTTACAAATATCTAAGAGGAGATCTTATTCAGGTATATAGGGCATTTAGAGATAACTACTTCAGAAAATGTTTGGGGTTATCAAAAAGTATTAGAGAATCATTAGACAACCTATGTAGAAGATTCTAAAGGAATAAGAAGTGTACTAATTTGTTCGCTGACAGAGTAGCTGATACATGGAACAGACTACCAAATTACATTAAAGCAAGTGCTAGTTTAGATATTTTTAAGAACAGACTAGACACTTATTATGGGAACAAATATTTTGGTAAATTGGCAAGCTAGAAAGGCATTCGTGCCTGTGCTTAAAGTAGGTGTATGTATGCATGTATGTATGTATGCAACAATAAAATTAATGAAAACTCTAAGGAGTATGAAAGTTGTAATAATAATGATATGCCAGTGCATCTCCCTGGGATAGCAAACAATTACATTTGAGAAGGGAGGTGTGGAATGATAAAAGCCTCTGAGAGTGGACTGTTTTTTTTAGAGTGAACTACCAAAGGTCTCTAAGCTGGTAAATTGAATGTCATTTTAAAGTTTGCAATTTGTCCAGTCAATTTTTTAATGAGCATAAACTATGCTTACTTCAAAATGCTTTTGCATTTGTTCCCTTGAAGACGGCAGACATGTTAAGCACTGTTTTGGATTTAAAGGACTTATTAAGAAAGTGATTGCAAGATTATGTTTTAAGTATAATTTCAAACTACAGCAGGATGTTTTTGTTGCCCCTTATTTATTTAGTGTTCAGTTACATCCTGTCATACATTAAGAAATGTTTGAGAAGGAAATTAGGGTTTTATAGGTTCATAAGTAGGTACTAGGCTATCTGCCCAAAGGCATTTATAAGTCTAGCCAGAATGTGTTGGCTTTCGCTGCCCCCTTAGATTAGTTCCCTGTGCCTCTGTCCAGCAAAGCCACTGAAGTGATCGCCGGGGTAAACTTTCTATTTTCCATCCACTCGTCAAGGTTTCTTTTGAAGAGTATTAGCGAGGTGCTCTGCCTAATGTAGATTGGGATCTTGTTCCAAAGCATGGGAAGTCTCTGGGACAGGAATCTGTTCCTCCATCACGTCCTATTTATTGTTGTGGTGAGGTTTAGATCCCTAGAGCATGTGGCTCGAGGGGATAAGGTTTTCTTTAGTTGGAGCATGTCCATCAATTCTGGGTTGGACATGGCCTTGTATGTCAGGCAGAGATCACCTCTGAGTAGGTGACATGCAACCGAGTACAGCTGGAGTTTCTTCAGGTGAGCTGCATAGGGCATCTGTTTGAGGCCAGTGATCCTCTTGGTGAGGTACTTCTGTGGTCTTTCCAGCTGTTGCAGGTGTCTTGTAAGGTACATCCCAAATGGGGCATTGTACTCTATGATGAGTCTGATGAGTGATGAGTAGAGGGGCACAATGACCTCTTTTGATCTGGATGCGAACCCTTTTGTGATTAGGTGGGCCACATAGAAGGATTTTCTATCCACTTTGGCAATGTGATTATCAAAGGTGAGATTACTATCTACTTTGGTCCCCAGATCCCTTATTACATCTTCTGTATTTAGGGGACTACCAACTATGTGGTAGTTTGTGGGTACTTTGTTTTTTCCAAAGGGGATGACTATGCACTTTTTGGCATTTAGCTTGAGGTCATGATTTTGACACCAGGTATCCGTCTCAGTGAGACCCTTTTGGAGGATGTCTGTGTCAGCCGAAGAGTCAATTGTAGCCCCTAGTTTGCATTTGTCTGGGAACTTGGTCAGCCATAGTCCTCCTGTGCTAGCCTGTACCTCTGAGAAGTATATGCCGAACAGGAGGGGTTCTAGGACTGAGCCCTGGGGAACGCCACTTGTAACTGCTTTAGAGTCGGACCTAGCTCCCGCAACTCTCACCATGTGGGTTCTGTCCATGAGCCAGTTGGCAACCCATCTTGTGATGTAGGGGTTTATGTTCAGGATGGTGAGCTTGTCTATAATACCAGAATGGGGAATGGTGTCAAAGGCCTTAGCGAGGTCTAGGTAGGCTGTGTGTATCACCTTTCCCCTCGTCTGTTTCAAAGAAGTCCACCAGGTTTAGGAGGCATGATCTGCCCTTAACAAAGCCGAACTGGGTAGGGTCCAGTGTTTGGAGGTTCCCAATGTCTCTGTTAATGAGTTCCATGACGATGCACTCCATAACCTTGCAGACCAAGCTAGTCAGGCTTATAGGGCGATAGTTCCCAGGGTCTGTTGTGGCTCCACCTTTGTGGAGTAGAATAACCATTGCTTTGCACCACTCTATGGGTACATAGCCTGTGGAGAGGCTGAGTTTGAACAGTGTGTTTAGGTGAGGGGTTAGTTCTTCTTTGAGCTTGTGCAGGACGCAGCTTGGGACACTGTCTGGTCCCATTGATACTGTGTTTTTGGCTTTGGAAAGGGCTGTTTTAACCTGAGTGTCTGTGATTTCATGAACTCTACATTCTTCTGGTATGGTTATCTGCCCTTTTGGGGGTGAGAGGGGGGTGAAGTTTGCGCTGAACCTGTCTGCCAGGATGTTGGCGATATTGGACGGTTCAGTGTATTTTGTGCCATTCTGCACTAACTCCGAGCAGATCTGAGCATTGCCACTTAGATTCTTGACATAGCTAAAGAATGTCTTGTGGTTATGTTTCGATTCCTTGGCAATTTTTCTTTCAAAGCTCGCCTTGGATGATTTTATGAGGGATTGTAGTTTCTTGCTGATACTGATCAGGGATGTCTTCCCTTCTTGGGATTTTACTCTTTTCTGTACTAGTTTCCTCCTTCTGTCGTATAGCTTGTTTATGGCAGGAGTTCACTAGACTGGTTTCCTTTTCTTGGAGCAGTGAGTCTTGGTTTTGCTTGGGATGGCATGATCCATGCATTCTTGTAGGTACCCGTAGAATGCATTAGTAAAGGATTTTGCAGCTTGAACAGCATTATCCTTCAGCATGGGGGCTATGAAACTTTCCACCTTGGTCTTAAGTAACGTGAAGTTTGCTTTTGAAAAGTTTTTCACGGTGGTTTTCTTGTCCGGGGGTGGGGGTGGAATGTGGATATCCAAAGTGATTTGTTTATGGTCAGATCTAACCAGCAAGGGATTGACCTCCGGTGTGGAACACCAATCGCCCATGTTGGTGATGACCAGGTCCAATATGTTGTCACCTCTGATGGGCATGTTGACCAGTTGAACCAGGGCATTTGAGTTTATAAATTCTAGGAAATGTTGGGCAAGGGAGTTAGTACTTGAGTAGTTCTCCCAGTTACTGTTTGGGTAATTGAAATCACCCAATATTATGGTGTTTGGTAGGACCTTTATGTTTCCCAGTGTTTCCAGAAATGCAGAATGGGAGTCCTAGGACATGGTGGTTGATCTGTAGCAAGCTACAATTTGATTTGCAGTTTTGCCCGGTGTTAGTTGCACGTGGATAATCTCTGAAGCATCGTGCTGTGCCACTAACCTGGAGGTGTGGGTATCCTTGATGAATATGGATACGCCCCTGCCTTTTGTATTTTGGTTTGGGTTCTGTGGCCAAAATGTATGGTATGAGTTGTAGCCTGGTAGTGCTGGGGTGCTCTCTGCAGCCTTAAACCAGGTTTCTGTTACTGCACATATATCAATTTTCTCCATACTGAGGAGTGCCTTGAGTGCATGCATTTTGAGGTTTAGACTTCTGGCATTGAGTAGCATTACCCTCATTTTTTTGTTACTTGTGCTATTTATGGTGGTGGGTTTGTCTTTTGAGCCTTGCCTAAAAAAGGCACTATGGGGCTGGCAAGAGTATTGGCCAGAAAGCCTAAGGGTGATAGGTGCAAGCCGTCCCTAGTGAAGCAGCGTGGCTTGTTGAGCATGTCATCCCAGGTGGACAGACACTGGATCCCCTTTGAATGACACCAGAAACTTAGCTAATTGTTAAAATCGAGACTTTTTTTGTTATACAGTGGTATAATTCTTGGTGAGGGCAGGATGCTACTCAGGGTCAGGGTCATACCGGCCTGGGCAACGTGATCAGAGAGCTCTATCATGTCTCTTTTCATGTAGTCCAGAGAGGTATGGGGTCAGGTCATTCACACCAACATGGACAATGACAGAGTCATATTTGTACTTGTTCTGGAGTGACCTGAGTACTTGTGTTATGCGGCAGATCCTGGCACCTGACAGGCAGCTAACAGTAACCTTCTCCTTATTCAGCCTAGTGAGTGGGACGTCAGTGTGCGTGACTATAGAGTCACCTATTACTATTATGTTGGGTATGTAATTTTGCTTAAGGGCTGTGATTGCATGGCACACTGGTTTTGTGAAGTATGTGTTTCATGGTTTGCATTGGGGGGGTGGAGATTGCTTGGATGTTTGCTTTAGATGTCCCTGTTGGTTTTTCAGATTTTTATTTAGAGCTTCCAAGTATGTTTTCATGTATTTATGTGTGTTTTTTGCCGGTGCTGGTTTAATGGGTCTATGTGAGACTGGTTGTATAATGCAAGTATTTCCCTTCTCCTCTTGACTGTTTAATCCAGTCTTGGGTTGAGAGAGCTTAGCCTCCAGTTTGGCTGCATAATTGCATCTCTCACATGTATTAGTGTTTGGTGGTAGGAGGAGGGGGTTGTCTGTGTACATGAGGCAGTTGTAACATTGCCTCAAAATGCCCAGATTCACCGGTTGGAGTGGAGAGTACACCTGAAACTGCCCTTTGGACATGCCTGGATAGGTACAGTGAACTGTTTTACTGGATGTCTGGTAAGGTTGAATAGGGAGCCTTGTCCTTCTGTACAGTACAGGAGGGTCTAGTGCTAGGGTTTATAAGTGCTTGCTATAAGTTTTGAGCAAGTGCTGGGCAGTGAAATGAATGGCTTGAGTGCTTAAGTTGAACGTTTGTCTAGTTCCAAGGGAAAAATTGAAGAGGAGACTTTGTGGAGCCGGGAATAGTTTTACCCTAGCTAATTGACACTGCCCAGTGCGCAAAACCAGGCAAATGCAGTATTTATAGCAGGGAAATGAAAGAGATAGAAATTAGCCCAAAATGGCCAACAAACTACTAATTTCTGGGCTGAGACCACTCCTCCAGGGACAGATAGGTTGCTCAAAATTCCCTTCACTCACAGGTGAACAAAGAAACTTCCTTCTATCCAAGTAAGGTATGGGCAAACACAGAGATTTGTAACACAGCCCTGAATTCAGCACTAACCTGAAAACTGGACTATACTAGCTTAGAAAGGTGGGAAACAAGTATATTTCTTTTCAGAAAATAAAGCAGATACACTCAAAAAAAAAACACTTTAAATGCACAGAAAAGATACTTATTGTTATATATCGCAGATCAGAGTTGTAGTCAATGCCCCTAATAATAAAGTAGGAAGAAACACAAATACAGTAAAATCAGATGAATAAAGTGCAATATATATATATATATATATATATATATATATATATAAAACAATAGAAAATGAACAAACTGATTTAAACAAGTTACCCAATTAACCAGAAAAAAAGCTAAAAACTGAGTCCTGTTCCAGCAATCTTCAATCAGACAAGTTCTAACTGCACATTCCTGCTACCAGGGTGCAGGGGAACCTTCTCCAAAAAAAGATGGCCTGGATCAGTGCTCAAGTTGTACAAACAAAGCTAGATTCAGCAGGCCTGAATCTGGTCTATGCTACAGCAACAAGGCGCGCCAATTTCAGAAAGAAACAGTTCAAATAAGCAGGCACAATAAGCCTTTGACCAGAAATTCCCAGCTCAGAAGGGCAGAATCCAGCTTCTCCTCCCACAAGAGTGCAGACCACAAACCATCTTAATGCAGAATAACTGGCATGAAGCCCAAGTGCTTAAGCCAGAAATAATACACTTTTAGAATAGCAGACACTGGGCCTTCATTCAGCAATTCCCAGCTTAGAAGGATGTAAGCTACCTGTCCTGCCACAACAGTGCAGACCACAAACCTTCTTAATGTAAAACAGCCTGTATAAAGCCCAAGTGCTTAAACCAAAATACTTAGAATAACAGTTACAATTTAATCAGGCTACTACCAAGCAGTAATAAATGCAGCAGAATAAATAAAATTGAGTACTTTTAAGAAAAGCAAAATAAAGTAGGAGGAAACACAAATACAGTAAAAGCAGATGAATAAAGTGCAACATTTTTTTAAGTGCAAGGAGAGAAGAAGGAAGAACCTAAGTGGGCTGGCCTTTTCAAATCTTCTCTCTGTATTAAGTAGAGTGAACACTGGACTCAGAATATGATCTCACTGTACTCGGTTAAGTGAGCAAATGAGATGGACCCAGGAGGAGTGTTCTAATACAGATTTAAAGGAGGGGCAGGCAATTCCAGAGCCACCAACACTAATACCAACACAGGAACAGGGAGGGAAGGTGGGGAACTAACTGCAGTGAGACACACAACACACTGTTCAGAAACACACAATTAGGAAACAGAAAAAATGAAAATACAGCACTTTTCAAACTGCAAGTTTGTACTTAACAGAAGACTAAAATACACTACTGCAAGTTTTACATAACTTCAGCTTCTAATGCAGATGTTTGTAGCCAAGCAAGTCTCTCAGAGTTGAGCATAAAATGATTTCTCAAACTTTGTGGCTAGCACTTTAGGTACAGAGGAATCCCTCTAGGCTATTAAATATCAGATAACAAAGAAGTGATAACACCACCCCTCTTATAGCAGACAGACACACAGCACAAAGTTCAGAAACACACAATTAGGAAACAGAAAAAATGAAAATACAGTACTTTTAAAACTGCAAGTTTGTACTTAACAGAAGACTAAAATACACTACTGGAAGTTTTACTTAACTACAGCTTCTAGTGCAGATGTTTGTAGCCAAGCAAGTCTCTCAGGAGTTGAGCATAAAATGATTTCTCAAGCTTTGTAGCTAGCACTTAAGGTACAGAGGAATCCCTCTAGGCTATTAAATATCAGATAACAAAGAAGTGATAACACCACCCCCTCTTATAGCAGACAGACACACAACATGCTGTTCAGAAACACACAATTAGGAAACAGAAAAAAAATGAAAATGTAGTACTTTTAAAACTGCAAGGTTGTACTTAACATAAGACTAAAATACACTACTGCAAGTTTTACTTAACTTCAGCTTCTAATGCAGATGTTTGTAGCCAAGCAAGTCTCTCAGGAGTTGAGCATAACAGCATTACAGAAGACCATCAGCACGTGCTATAATTTACCTAGGGATGAAACACTTTAAATAAGCTTTCCAGGGACAAGTCTATCTATATTTTATTTATTTATTTGACATTATTTGATGGGGAAAATTCCGACTGGAGAAAAAAAACATTTTCAGGAGAGGCCAAGGGAGAAAAGCTCCAAATATATAACAAAGTTAATTAAGTACACAATGAAAAAAAATTGCAAATAAGTTTCATCAATGATTGACTAAGTTATATCATCAAATTAAGTAGATAATAATATAATACACAAGACTTAGAATATACAATTAAGTTTCAGCAACAGTAAAATAAAATAAAACAAAACAGGAATAGCTAATGCAATAAATATTCAGCAACAGATAGATCAAACAAGAATAGGTGGACAGTAGAAAAAGTCTTGACAAGTTTACTTGCAAATCAGTTTAAAGCTGAAAATGGGTGAAAGGATAGTACAGAAGAAGTAGAGTAGTTTAAGTACAGTAGTCTATTATTAAAAAATATGAAGTAATGGATAAGTATTTCTAGGTTAGCAATGAGAAAAGGGAATATAGAGAAGAAAATGCAGATTTTGAACAGGAGTAATAAAGAGGTGGTGCTTGAATAAGTAGAAGGGGCAGGATAAACAGAGTAGTAGCAAATGGCTTTGGGGAAATATAGACAAAAGAAGTTAGGAAAAATAGGAGGAGAGGTAGTATCTAAGTAGAATAAGGAGGGAGAGAGTAAGAAATTATTCTTGACAGACCAGGGAGGGTTGCAAACTGGATTTGTGTTGAAACTAGGTGGGGTGGAAGCAGGAACAGAGCCAGGAGTTAAGGAGTCTTTCTTTTAATATTTTTTTGAAATTATGATTGTTTGGTATGGATATGATGTTTAAGGGGATCATATTCCAGGGAGAAACCACTGTATAACTGTATAGCCTATTGCACTCTATGGATTTTGTAGATTTTTAAATATTCAAGAGGAGCTGGTCAAAGATCCAGAGGGAGTGGTTTGGGATATAGTAGGAAATGATGGATAAGATGGATGGACAGGCAGTAGGTTTATTAAGTATAAAATGTATAAAGGCTAGTTGGGAGAGAAGAAGTTGGTGAGGTAATTCAAATCAGTTTAAGTTTTTTAGAGCTAGACCTTGGTGTGAGTTGAAGGACTGATTGGCAGCAAATCTGGCAATTTTATTGTAGCATAGTTCTATTTTAGTTTTTAGGCTGGATTGTATGTTGGTTAAAATGGGAGAGACATAGAGTAGAGTAGGAAGTAGGTATGCATTAACGAGAAAGAGTCTGGAGTCATTAGTTAGGATTTTTTTTTATCTGTAGAGTAAGTCAAGTTTCTGATGAGTCTGTTAATACAGTTTTGGATATGGAGATCAAACAAGTCGATTAATAATGATAACACCAAGTAGTTTGGTGTGTGGCACTGCTTCTATCTTGGTATTATCAAGGGATGTGATAGTAAAGGCTGATTTATAATGAGATTTAGTTTTTGGCAGTAATAACATTAGTTTAGTTTTTTTTTGGGGGGGTTAAGTTGAAGCTGGTTGTCATTAAGGCATTTTTCAATAGAGGTACAGGATTGCTGGGTAAAGAATTGGAGGGGTGACAGACTGTTGGAAGAGCAGATAGTGGAGTCATTGGCATATTGTACAAGTGTGGACCAAGGACAGGATAAATGGAAGATTGTTTATACAGATGTAAAAGGAAACAGCTAAAGGGGGCATTACAATTTTTATGGACACAGTAGATTATATAACAAAAGATCTTTAATATATTAAATAATGATAATTATTACAAACTAGTGAGCACTTCTGATAATGTCATCTCTGAAAACATCTAGCTTTTTTTTAAATATACCCTTTACATGAATAAGCAGCATGTTTGGATTACCTAAAGTGCATAATAATATGGATAGTCTACCACTAAGTCTAATTGTGTCATGACAAAATTCACAGTTACATAATATGTCATGATTTGCTGATATGTCCTTACACACCCTATATTGTTTACAATATAGTTTTTATATTTTTTAAAAGCACTAAAACGTTTTTTTGTTTAGTATATTCCAAATAATGATTAAAGTAGCAGTATATCCATGGGACTGATGATACAATTTTTCTTTGTATAATATCTACTGCTCTCTATCATGCAATTTAGCTGTTAAAGGACCTAGAGACTAACTTTGCACTGATTTGAAACTGGTGGATCAACACTAAATTCACAGTAAACACTACCAAATCATCTATGCTCTTTGGAATCTTACAAAGGTCAAAATGCATACTTCCTCCTAGCATTACAGACCCATTAATGAATATTATACTCTACAACATACAAAAAAGTAACTGGGATACCACTGGACCAATAAATATCATTTCATATTAACATGCACACAGAGCTACAGATTGACAAGGTTTTGACTCAACTGAACATAACATACAGACTCTCTCACATTCTAATCAAAGAAGAACATAATATCATATTCAAAAATGTACATATACCCATAACTGAATATGCCCTACTTCTTATCTCTTGTTACTCAACAGAATATGAATGTAATACAAATGTCAGAAAATATAATTCTAAGATTTACCCATGTAGCAAACACATGTGAGCACCACTGCTATACTACAGAAAAAAGTACCACCCAGTTGAAGCCATTGCTACATCTCTATTAAACAAACTCACATTCAAACTTTTAACAAGTATCGCCTACCTTTGAAAAAAAAATATTCTTGAGAGATACACATTGCAGTCTAAGGGGTTAAAGTAGTTTACAACTATAAAGGCATTTATGTACTCAGTTTTTTCTTTAGAAAAGAGCTTTTACAAGCTTGGCACTGCTCTGTGGAGTAGGCTACCTATTGAAATTCAAGTAGTCACTGAACTCCTTGTGTTCCAAAGACAGCTAAAATCATATCTCAAGCTACAGTATAAATACAAATGTTTCTATGATGCAGGTTTACCATGTATATACTTACACATGAAAATACTCAATGTAATACTAGCACATTGTAGGACTTTATAATTATTATGCACTGTTAATATATTGTTTTAGCACAATAATATTCCTAATTGTTGTGTTGTAGCCTGTTGTCGCAGGCTATGGCTGAAAAGAGTTTTTGGGCAAGTCCACCTACCTGGTCAACAAATTAAATTAATAAAATAAACAAATATAATTCAACAATTTCAACTGCAAATCTAAAATTATAATGCAGAAAAGAATTTTTCAATATCGGGAAACTGACCCAAGTTTATAATGTTGCCACCAATAAGCAAATTCAAGTTGCTAGTTATAAGATGTAATAAGGGTATCCAATTTAAGAAAATGAAATAATGTAAGGTATAGCATGTTGGCTATGGAAATGCATATGTGCTTCTAATTATAATCTTGACGGTACAGCGCAGTATGGACTTTGTTGAGGTTGGTATAATATTTAATGTGTGACTTAAAGCATATTTCAAAACTATGGATTGAACCTAGTAGGAAAAGCAAAGCAAAATATTGAGAAATGTCAGCAGTAGACACATTCTAAAGAGCCTTGAATAGTGAAATAAAAAATACACACCGGAAAGTGATCTCAGGAATGCACTTCTTATTTTATTAATATTTGAGGTCCAGTTATGAAATTATTTAACCAGATTGTGAGCAGCCTGAAAAATAGTTGTATTTATTCAGTGAGAGGTGATAAGCAGCTGCTATTTCTGAAAAGCTAGCATTATTGGCTGGCAGCAAAAGCTGTTTTAAAGCTGTCTTTCATTGGTTTGTTTAAATTCTTATTTCAGTTATTTTGCATTGAGCTGCACTACACACAGCAACCTGCAAACCTGCATTTGATGGACACAGGCACTTTGACTGAATGTTTACTCTTTGCAAACTTAACAAGAATCACACCCATTATCCAGCTTTGTTAAAAACACTACCTTTTAATTTAGGACCAAGTTAAGTTACTGTAAGCTGCTTCTACCTTAGTTCAGCACCACCACCAGTTAACTATTATACTAGAAATGTATTGATAAGTCTTATAAGACTGTTCAGATAAGTCTATTTCCCCAAATTTCTGCACTCTTGAAGTAAATGGATTGCCAGCCAGATTGTCATCCCTCATTTGCCAGCCTCATTATGGACAACGAACTACTACTTATCCCATCACAGACTACCTGTAAGAGATGCAATTATTTCACTAGGGTGGAGGCAACACTCTTACAAGAAAACACAGTCAGTGAGTACCACACCCCACAACTTTACACAAATGCAATGAAAATTGTCATATGCTGAGGCTGTAAAAAATTCATTACCTGAGCCTCCAAGGTCAGGCAAGACCTAGTCTCATATGAAATGAAGTACTACAACACATACTGCTGCATCTACAATCAACAGCCACATTTCAAGAGCCTTTAACCCCCTTTAAGATTAATAAATATTACTATAACAGTAGTCCATGCGGTTGTAAAAGGTCTGGTGCATAAAATCCTAGGAGACATTTACAAGTTCTCCAAACATGCCACAGTTGCAGAAAAATCTCTGGTACTGTCACCCAGAACGATGCCAAGGTGCACAGAAAAGGTGACTGATTTTAACAATAGACTCAGTAACTGGTATCATTTTGGGGGGGGTTGATATGTGTTAGCATGGCATGAACTGCTGCACAGCTCAACTTGCTT
Organism: Protopterus annectens; assembly: GCF_019279795.1. NCBI lineage: Eukaryota > Metazoa > Chordata > Ceratodontiformes > Protopteridae > Protopterus > Protopterus annectens. Next base: position 890,388,052 of record NC_056745.1, read on the forward strand.
TGCCACATATGGCTTGTCCTTTCTTTTCAAGGCTTCTGCATGCTGGCTAAAGCTGTTGTTGCCCCCATAGTGCCTTTTTATGCAGAGTCCATCTAATAAATCTTCCAGCTTTAAAACATAAATTAATAAATGACATAACAACAAAAGCACTGGACAATATCAGTGAGGTGCTTCTCAATGTTAGGATTCTTGATAATAAATTGCCTGATCTTGAAGCCGTTCTGCAATTGGAAAACACTGATGTGTATATTATCAATGGTACCTGGTTTATGGCTGCAGAAAGCACTACTTCTATACCAGGGTTCTACATCTACCATGCCTTTAGACCCAATGAAAACTGTTGTAAAGTATTCACATTTGTTAAAGACCAAATTACCTAAGTACAGATTCCCAGAGATCCACAAACCAAACTTATAGAGATTCAGCTCAGCCTAAATAATACCAACTATCAGATCATAGTATCTTACAAGACCCCTTCAATGACCCCACCCAAAACATGCCAATCTCTTAAATACATTGGATGTTCTTTCCCCTGACAAAAAACTGTGTGATTCCAGGAGACTTTAATTGCCCATTGATAAACTGGGAAACATATATGTCAAATGTATTCTACAATCAAAAATTCCCAGATTAAATAGTGAAAGAGCCCACTAGAGATCAAGACGTTCTTAACATGGTCCTTACAACATGGAGACAACATGTACTATGCAATAGGAATAACCTTCCTCATTTAAGTCTGACCACAAATTGGTAACCTTCTCTTTCAAAATCCCTAAATCAGCTGGGGCAAATAGCATAGTATTCAAAGACTATAAACATACAAACTTCCTACAATTCTATCAAGAACTTTTTAAATTCAAATGAACTGTGTATACAACTGTAAGATTGCCTATGATATGTGATAATTTAATAAAGATGTTTTTTTTTTTTTAAAAAAAAAACTGTTAATCTCTACCAAAACTAAACAAAAAGTGAAACAAGAAAGAAAACAAGCCTGGTGGGTCGTATGCATAAATAAGCAATACAATAAAAGAAAAAAACTCATTAGAATACATGCCACAAATCAAGGGTAACATCAAAAGGTTTTCCAAGATATGAGAACAATACCACGAGAAAAGTGAAATTGTCCCATGAGCACATGTTAACTTCAGAAGCTAATGATAATCACAAATACTTCTTTACCTACTTCAGGACATTACAAAACAATACTCAACATTGTTTTGAACTCATCAAAAATGGGTTTCACAAAAATACTGGCTGAAAAATTCAGTGTTAACTTTACCCTAGAGACATCCATACCAAACTTACATATACCTAGGGACCTAAAACACCTTATCATTACACAAGAACATTTGTTAAAAGAATTTTCCAAAACAAAAAGTATGAGGCTTGATAACATTCCAGGTGGCCTGCTGAAAGCAATAAACATGCACTGGATGATCGCTTATCCACTGACTTTGTAACCAAGGTTTGGCACATAGTTGTTATGTTGCCTCTTCACAAGGGTGGCTCCACTATAGACCTTGGAATTACAGACCCATGAGCCTGGTGAGCCTAATCTGTAAAACATGTGATATAAAAATCTTATGAGACTTGACATGCATTCATACCTCTCAACCTCTTAAAGTAACAAATCTGGACAAAGCCATAAAAAAGTGGTACAAATAGGGACAATTTTGAAATAGTGCTCGTACAAACTTGATAGAATAACACATTTTGCATTAGTATGAATTTTCTGAAGAGTATGAAGCCTAAACCTCAAATGTCTGTCATTATTTTCTAACTCCAAGCTTTAATGATTTGCCACTAATTTGCCAGAAAGCCATGATTTTATGAAAAATGGACCAAAAATATAAGGCAAAACTCTGTACATTTTGGGAAAATCTAGACAGTTGAGAGGTATGCATGCGTCAGTTTGGCTTTGTTAAAGGTAGATCCTGTTTAATGAATCTGGTAAATTTCTTTTGGAAGATAACACAAGCTGTGGACAGTGATCATGCTGTTCATACAGCATGCCTTAACCTCACCAGAGCATTGGTAGAGATGCTGTACCACAGCCAACATTATCAAGAAGATAAAAGCACTGCAAATCAATCCCTATCAAGTTAGATGGATAGGTAACTGGCTGAGGAACAGAATCTAGACTATGACGGTGGCAGTGCAAACTCAGAGAACATTAAAGTAACCAGTGAAGCACCACAGGATGCCATGCTACCACCTTTGTTATTTGGCATCTCTCCAAATTAAAAATTACGAGCTCTGGTTAACCAAGTTTGATGGTGATTGTAAACTGAGTGTTATACTTGAACACCCTTGTCATATGCAGAAGCTACCAAATGAATTTACACATGCACTGACAACAAGCTAAAACTAAATGCTAAAAATGTAAATGGCAAGCATACCCTTCACGCAAAAACTACCTCAATACATGGGTAGATAACTCTCTTTCTCTCTTGATCACTATGTTGCAACAGTGGTCAGAAAATCCATCCATCTGGCACAGCTGATTGCAAAAATTATTTCATGATAGCTCCAAAGAAGTTCTGACCTCTCTATATTCTGCACTAATCAGGGCTATTACAGAATACAATTCACCTTTAGGATATACTTTACTAAACTTACCATGCAGCTAAAGTGACCTCAAAGATCACGGGAATAAAAGACTCAAGAGACTAAAGACTATCAAGAGAGGCTGAAGGTCTTGTCCCGGTCTTTTGTGTTCTACAGATCCCTTAGGGATGACTTGCACATTGCCTTCCAGGATATTATGGCTTCAGAAGGCCAAGACCTCTTATATCTCCACAAATCAAACAGTCCTGTGAATGCCAGAATCAGAATTTTAAACCTGCTTCAGTAAATAAACAAATCATAGTGGAAAGACAGATTAATCAAGCAGTGACTACCCCTTATCCAGAATAAACTTCATCTCCAGATCAATCAATGTTGCACACTATTTTTCTTTGAGAATGTATTAGACAATCAGATGACTATTCATAAATTCATCTGAATAACTGATCTATTGTTTCTTGGAAGAGTAAGTAAGGTCTAAGACAGTGTAATAGCAAGGTGTAAATGGCCAACTGGCCCAGTTGCCTTGTACATTCCATGACACTATGACTCTTTTATAAGCTAGCAACTTTAGTAGAATCCTTATTAGTCAATGATGCAATACTTAAATGTAAATTGTCTGTAGGGTTAACAATGCAACAAAAATGGACCATCTGTGAGAGAAAGTACCAGTTCATGTGTTAATTTGCTTTAAAAGACTATCTGTGAAAGAGAAAGCAGTAACTGATGTGTTAATTTGCTTTAAATATAGGTGGAGATAAAACATTGCTATGCTGCTAATACAGAATAAGATACTTCCAGTGGGAATTTAAAAGATGAAATGCATGTTTTTCATTATTTTGTTTTCTTTTTGGGAGCAATAAAACCTGAGTCTGTGTCACTGTATTACACCAAGGTAATAAAATGTACTGTATTTTTAAGACTGTCAAGCTCTTTTTGATTTTGGAAGCATGAGTTCCCTTGTCAAGCATCTCCTAATATGTAAGCATACAATTAGTAACAATCAAAAAGTAATTTGCATTCACTGTGACAGAAAAAAAGGATCCCTTTATGTATGTAGAAATTCTAACTGATCTTGGGAAACTGTTATATCCTGTGGCTTTATACCCTTATTTAACTCATTATGTAATACGAGAAAACATTTTTTTTCAATTTCAAAGCATCATGGAAAGTATGTGAGAGGAAATCCATTGACATACAGTATGGCAGGTTAGTACACATAATAAGAAAGAGATAGCTGGATGCAACTATTCAGAATAGCAATGATGAGGAGGTAACACTCACACAGATATTTAGAATCAAGGCTATAAGAAAGGTGTTGCTGTGGAAAATATAAAAAGAGCTAAATTGTCATTGTGGTCTGACGGTAAAATAGATGTGCCAGAATCTGCTGCATCACACATGCACTTAAGTCTCTCCACAATAAGTACAAGTATGACTCTGTCATTGTCCATGTTGGTGTGAATGACTTGAGACATAACTCACTGGACTATATGAAGAGAGACATGATTGAGCTCTCAGAGTATGTGCTCCAGGCAAGAATGACCCTAGCCCTAGGCAGAATCCTACCTTCACCAAGAATGATACCACGATACCAACATAAAAATAATTGACATCAACAATTGGCTTAGTTTCTGGTGTAATTCCAAAGGGATCCAGTATCTGTCTGCCTGGGATGACATGGTTGACAGAACTTGATGTTGTACCAGAGATGGCCTCCACCTGTCATCACTGGGATTCTGGAAACTGGCCAAGGCTCTCACCTCCACCATTGTGCCTTTTTTAGGCAGTGTTCCAAAGACAAATCTTCCAACATAAAAGATCTGTCAAATAGCAAATTAAAGGTCATGCTGCTTAACACTAGGAGCCTTAACCTGAAAATGCACTCATTGGAGGAAACTTGTTTTAGGGCTGCAGAGATCACCCCAGCCTTACCAGGCTATACCTAAGGGTGGTGGAGTCTCTAGGACAGGCACACCTCCAGACTGGTTTGCCAGCATAACGCACTGGAACTACTCCAGGTACAACTGACAGTTGGCAAGACACCCATCCAAAACATAGCCAGCCATAGACCCCCTTCCATGACTCAGGACACCCACTCCTGTTATTTGGATCTACTTGACTCCATCAAGGTACCCCCTAACACCCTGATCCTTGGTGACTTCAACTACCTCATCATAGACTGGGTGAACTATTCCTGCACTAATGCACTCACTCAACAATTCCTTGATGTCATCAATTCTAACACAATAGACCAGCTCATCTCATCCCCCACAAGGGAAGATAATATTCTGGACTTGATTCTCACCAACATGGGTGACCGCTGCACCACTCCCATAGTATGTTCTTCCCTGGTGAGATCAGATTATCGGAATGTCACATTTAAAGTTTTTATCCCACCCAATCCCCCCCCTCCGGTCATAATCAAGCTAAAAATCTTCTCAGACGCTGACTACAATCTCCTAAGGGAGGGTATCAGCAGCTTTACACCACCACCCCCCTCAGAGGATGCAGACAACTATGCTAAACAGTATGCCAATGAAGTACACAAGCACCTGTACAACTGCATGAACTCAGCCATACCCAACAGAACTAAAACCTGCTCCTAGAGGAAAAATAAACTTGCTTGGTGGACATCCTCTATCAACAAGCTTTGCAACAAAAGGAAGAAACTGTTGTCCAAGGGTAAAAAGGACAAATTCCAAATTGGAAAAACTCCCTCTTTAGCCTCAACAAGCACATTAGATCACTATTGAAAACTTATAGAGCCAATTATGAATCAAAACTAACCTCTGAAATAAAGTGAAATCACAAAGCCTTCTTCAGTTATGTCAGCAACCTTCATGGTAAAGCCCAGGTTTGTTCCGAATTAGTACTTAACTGTATCCTTTACAGTGATCTTTTTGACTTAACCAACCTGAAAGGGTCAGCGCAAACATCACCCACCTGTCCCCCCAAAGGTCCTTTTCACATCCTCAGTACTTGCCCCGCATCTCACATCTCCATAGTCAAGTGTTAAAGGCCCTATCCAAGGCAAAGAATGCAGCTTCCATGGGACCAGATAGTATCCCAGGCTGTATTCTGCAGCATCTCCAGCAAGAACTGGCTTCGCCATTGAGCACCCTGTTCAACCACAGCCTAAATACAGGCTTCATTCCAGCAGAGTGGAGAACTGCCATTGTCATCCCCTTGCACAAGGGTGGTGCCACTACTGACCCTGGAAACTATTGCTCCATTAGCTTGACAAGTCTGATCTATAAAGCTATGGAGTGTATTATTATTGATCTTATAAACAAGGACATAGGCAATCTCCAATCATTTGACCCCACCCAGTTTGGATTCGTCAAGGGCAGATCTTGCCTGCTATTCCTGGTTGACTTCTTTGAGACTGTCACCAAGGCCCTGGATGTGGGAAAGTCAGTACATACAACGTACCTTGACTTGGAAAAGGCCTTTGACACAATCATCCACTCGGGCATCATCAAAAAGCTAACACAACTTGGCGTAAATACCTATCTCATTAGGTGGGTAGCCAACTGGCTCACCATCAGGACCCTGAAGGTCAAGATAGGTGCCTCCACCTCTGAAAGCAGACCTGTCATTAGTGGAGTTACCTAGGGATCTGTCCTGGGACCCCTACTGTTTTGCATCTACTTCTCAAAGGTCCAGGCAAAGACAAAAGGCCTGTGGCTGACCAAGTTTGCGGATGACTGTAAATTTGGTGCTGTTATTGACTCCCCAGATGATGTTAGAATACTGCAAGATGGTCTCACAGCAACTAATAACTGGTTTCAAAGTCATGGCCTCATGCTAAATGCAAAAAATGTATCATTATACCATTTGGAAAAAACACGGACTCTGCTGATTACCACATCAACGACAACCCCCTAAGCACACAACCTGTGGAGATACCTGGGTATTCAGGTTGATAATCTCACATTTGACCATCATGTAGCAGCAGTAGTCATAAAAACCTTTTATTTGGTTCATCTCATAAGCAAAGGGATTGCATCCAGAAAAAAGGAGGTTATTATCCCTCTATACTCCTCCCTCATTAGATCAGTAATTGAGTATAATGCCCTGTTTGGTAAGTGCCTCTCCAAACATGTGCACCAACTGGAAAGGCCACAAAAATACCTCACAAAGAGAATCCATGGCCTCTAATACCTGCCCTATGTGGACAGGCTCAAAATCACTATCACTCTGCTTGTTATCATACAGATTGCTCAGAGATGATCTGTGTCTCACCTACAAGGCAATCTCGGACCCTGCCCTACTAGAGATGCTCCATATCTATAAGTCTAATTCCTCACTCATTACCCATTCGAAAGCTTGAATCTAATACTTGACATCAACAAAACCTACTGGAGAGACAGTTTTGTCTCCCAGACGCTGCCCAGTCTCTGGAATAAACTTCCCATACATGTCAAACAGAGTACCTCACTGATCCTCTTCAAGAGCAACCTTGATGAGTGGATGGAAAACCACAAATTTGTCCAAGGGGTTCCACCTGTGTCCCTCATTAACAGGGGTGACATGTGCTGAAGGTTTCTTTTTGGGGATAAACTCTTGGCTAGGCTTGTAAGAGTGCCATTTCCATTAGCATAGTAACCTCCTATGATCCTATTACTGGGAGCATTCTACAAATGATAAGACAACAGAATCTGGTTGTAGTTATAGAGCAATGATTTGCATGTCTACTATCGGAAGTATTTACAAAACTTACAATGAGTGCTAGCACACAAATAGAGTAGATAAAAATAAAAAAGAAAGGCTCTTGAGTGGGACCCTCAGAGTAAAATGAACATAGCAATTGAGATAAACAGGGCAATAGAGAGTACTGAGCCTATTTCTTGTTTAAATCAGGGATGTAGACTCTAAGTAAATGTACAGGGAGGACAACAGAAAAGAAAAGTAATTGCTATTGTTATTCTCCATAATGGGTGTCTGTATTGAGATACTTACTGACCAAGATGTTTCCTTTTTACAAGGATATTGCTCCAGTTCTGTTAATACTTTTAAAACTCATTTTAAGACATCTCTCTACCAATGACAGAGTAATGTGTTAGCTGAAGGTTTTAATAGAACACTGAAAATCGTGCTAAGGAAAATTACAGGCAGGGTTGTGAAAGACTGGTACAAGCTTTTAGAATAATTTTTGTTTGCAATCAGAGAAGTGCTACAAGATTCAGCTATGTCGAACCCATTTCAGATTCTGTGTGGTAAATATCTGAGCAGGTTGTTTGACTTTGTTAAGGAAGCTTGGGAAGAAGAAAAATATAATTTAAAAGTATGGTTGAGTACAGTGTTAATTTGTAGGACAGATTAAAGCTGACAATGCCCATAGTACAGGAGCACATGCAGAGAGCCCAGGAAATGCAACAAGTTTATCACAGAAATGTTCAGCTGGGAGAGAATTTAAACCAGGACTTCAGATATTAGAGTGAGTACCCTTTACAGAAAAAAATTAGGCAAATAGAAGGGACCATTTGAGGTGACTGAAATAAATGCAATTAACTATATGGTTAAATAGAAAGGAGAAAGAGCAAATTTAATGCATTAATATGTTGAAGCAATGGACGCAAGTACATAGTTCGTAAAAGAGCCATCAAGGAAATTCTATCTGGAGTTCCAGTAGAGGCATTCTTGTTAAAGTATGAAGTGAGGAGGGGGATGATTTATTTATTTATTTATTTTCAAAAAGACTGGGAGAACTAAAATAAACTATCAATGTGTAATGCAAAAAACAATAGTTAAAGGTTAAACAATACCTTATAGAGTACCAGACTTCCAGTAGCAGTTAGTAAGAGAAGTTAATAAAATACTTAATCAAGGAATAATAGAAGAATTGCAAAGTATATGTTGTTCATATATATATGGTTCATAGTGCTATTTCCTAAGTCTGATGGAAGTATTAGATTCTGCAATAACTTTAAGAAACTTAATAGAATTTCAAAGTTTGATAGCAATCCCATGCCAAGACTTAACAAGTTGATTGAGAACCTATAGACATTCAGATACTTGACAACACTAGATTTGTCAAAGGGATACTGGCAGATACTATACATCCCATTGCCACAGAAATAAAAATATTTGTAACTATTACAGTACATAGTATTATCATTTGGATTACATGGGGCCCCAGTAACTTTTCAGAAACTGATGTATAAAGGCTTAAACTCTATTCATAATATGCTGATGCATACCTAGAAGGTAAGGTACTTAGAAGGTAATCCCATTCAGAAGAGTGGGATTCTCTCTTACTTAAATACAAGCCATAAGAAAGACAAATTTGACCATAAATGCTAAGAAAACTAGGTATGGTAGAAGTCGAGTACTTAGGGTACTTTATAGGAAGAGGGCTGGTAAGACCACAACAAGAAAAATAGACAAAATAAAAGAAACTGACCTTTACCATCTACTAAGAGATGGTTTAAGCCTTTCATTAGCGTTGTCGCCTCACAGTTAGACGTTGCCCGTTCGATTCTCAGTTAGAGCGTCTTCTGTGTGGTGACATGCGTGAATGGGCATTCCTTCGTTGAAGGTTGTGCGTTAGGCCCGGCAAGCCAGCACGTAAAACTCTACTGCCAATCATTAGCGAACCGGAGTTCCGCTGTGGCGACCCCTAACTGGGAAAAGCCGAAAGATGCAAACAAATTAGTCTTTTAGAATACTACAGAAAGTTTGTACCCAATTCTTTGATTATTGTCACTCCATTGGCTGATCTCACAAGAATAAACGTTCCTGTCAAGATGCAATGGTCTCTTGACTCTTCTTTAATGAATAAAAAAGCATTTGTTTTGAACCTGTGCTAGTAACTTCTGATTTTACTAAACGATTTTCCCTATAACATGACACACCATAAGTAGGTTTGGGACAGTGCTATCTAAAGACATTAAACACAAGGGCACCCAGTGTGTTCTATCAGCAGTAAGCCTATCAATGCAGAAAGGAGATACTCAGCTGTTGAAGGAGCACTTCTAACTATAAAATGTATTTCTGTTCCTTGAAATACAATTGATTAGGCAGGTGCTTTAACTTGACAAGAGACATTGCTTTTTGCAATGATGGTAAAAATAAGATGTGCCAGTGGACACTATACATCCAACTCTTTCTGATATAGTAACTCACAGATCTGGTATAACCGTTGTGAATGTCAGTGAGTTGTCCAAGGCCTACAACCCATTTTTATGATTCCAAAACTCCTGGTTTTATGCTAAGGTAAGGTAATTGATGTGATGTCACAGTATTGTACTATGGTATATTATGCATACACTGTACAGCCATTCAGTGTTGCTACCTGAATTTGATAAATACTGCATATTTTCACAACTTAACTATAAGATGCCTTTATGTTTGGTTTGCATGTCTGTTATGTTATCACAATAGTCAAACTTTTCTGAAATACCCCGTTGCACAACTTTGGCTAACGTGTTCATAAGCGCTTACGAAAAAAGGAGAGTGGGTGGAAAATGGGTCAGTCTTTCTAAAGCTTGCATAACTTATCTACCAAAAAGAAATAATGTGGTCAGATAAAACAGCTCCTAAATAGCCCTGCAACAAACAATTATATACAGAAATAGTTTCTAGAATAAGAATATGTGCATTTTCAATGTGCCATACACATGTGGTGACTACCCTGTAGGTTTACTTTCTTAGTCTTGTGTGTTTCTAATACACAGATGGGAATGGACCACATTCCTAAGTCAGGTTTTGATTAAAGTTCATGAAATTAGTATTGTTTCAGTGTTTAATGTTAGCCAAAAGTGCTCTTTGCAGCACTCACAATGTGCCCAGAAATGTGCCCAGAAATTACACCTTCTGCAATTTATATGGAATTACATGTATCAGTAGCATATCTAAATATAACTGTATATTCTTTTTTATGAGACCCATTGCTCTGACTGCTATTGGAACTATGTGGGTATCTTTATTCCACATTGCCCTGATTTCTGCTTGTAAATCTTGGTGTTTTATGACTTTGTATCTCTCTGTATGTAAGACTCTGTAATCACTGGGTGTATCAATTTCAATGATCAATGCTACTTTTGTCTTCTTTCATGGACTACTACTATATCTGGTTTTCTCACATCTGTTTTCTGAACTGTTGGCAGTGGGTGATCCCATGTGATATAAACGTCATCATTCTCTGTATAATGCTTTGTGGCCCATGTTTCCAGTGCTTCTCACCTACTTCAATATTGTAGTGTTTACACAATGCCCAATGCAACAGTCTTGCCACATTTTTTTGCCTTTCAGTAAACAGGCCCTCTGCCATTAGTGTATTACACCCAGGAACACGATGTATGACTGTTTTCAGTTCTGTTTTACAGAACCTGCATTTGTCTGTATCTCCTACGTATTCAATGGACCTTGCAAACCAACATGTAGTCCACTATCCTAGGATGGCAATATTAACCTTTCATCTTTTGCTTTAAATTCACCTCTCCTTAACCATTCCCACAGCAAATCCTGATCAATGTGAGGTGTTTCTAGGAGTTTTCTGTACTTGGTGCTATATTTATGGCTTTTATTAATTTCTTTCCTTCATATCTGATCCTTCTCCTTATATTCTTTCTTCTGTTTTTTGGCACATTCAGTTGTTGTCTGATTTTTGTCTGCTTCTGGTTTGGTTTCCAGTCCCAATTGAATCCTGGATGCTTCTACTAAACTAAGCAGAATGGTCATCTTAGACTTCCTCTCCTCATAGGTGTTTACTAAGCTAACTACCACAAGGGCATTTTTAAGCCTAGCCATGCATCCCAAATCTCTGACAAGTTCTGATACCCTTGATAAGTGTAAACAGGGGTTTGGGAGATGAAACATTTACAAGTAGGGGCCTAGGAGATGAGCCATGTACAGGTTGCCTGTGTCCATTAGGGACATAAGTGCCAAACCAGGGATGAATTTCCTGTTCCCCATCCAATTGTCCAAGTTGCACTTGAACTGGGTTAGAGAGGAACTCTGCTTCACATGGATTGGGAGCCTGTTCCATAGATGGGATAGTCTCTGGGACACATACCTCTCTCTCCAGCAGGTCCTATTTATATCACAGGCAGGGTTTGAGTCTTTAGAATGGATAATTCTGGTGCTGTTTGTTTTGTGGATATGCAGGAGGTCCATCAGAGTGGGGTCTGACAATGTAGAATAAAACACACAAAATGAAGTAGATGAAACACCAGGTAAAAACATAATCCTGGTACCTCGGCTTTTCACCTTCAAGGGATATTTCTTTACAAAAAACGAACACCTTAAATAGCATATGTAATGAAATAATTAGATCTTAATCACATCAATAATTCAATTAATTACCATAGCAGTGAATACAATTAGTGCAACAGGAGTCAACATTTAAAATTACAATATGAATGGAAATACATCATAAGTATCCAAATTTCAGCAGAAATTAACAAAGTAAACAATGTGCATAGTCAAAACAACATTCTGAATGTTAAAAATTCATAGAAACGTCCTGATTTAGACCCCCCCGGATATAAAGTACCATAACTGAAAATAAACAATGTGCATGGTCAAAACAACATTCTGAATGGTAAAAATTCATAGAAACTTCCTGATTTAGTCCCCCCCCCCCGATATAAAGTACCATAATTGAAAATAAATGTGGTTTCCAGATGGTTAATTTTTACCTGGTGTTTCATCTACTTCATTTTGTGTGTTTTATTCTACTTTTTCAGTGAATCATTTGTTGTATTGGTGGGGTCTGACAATGCCTTGTATGCCAGGCATAGATCACCCCTCAAAAGCCTGTAGGAGACAGAATACAAGGATAGGGCCTTGAGGCAGTCTGCATAGGACATTTTACTTATGCCCTGTATTCTTTTAGTGAGGAACCTCTGTGGACATTCCAATTGTAGGACATACCTAGTTAGGTACATACCAAAGGGGGCATTGTACTCAATGATAGGTCTGATGAATGCTAAATACAGTGGAACAATGACTTCCTTGGACTAAGATGCCATACCTTTGTTTATAAGTTGTGCAACATAGAATGATTTCCTCACTACTGTAGACACATGATGATCCAAGGCTAGATTGCTACCTACGTGTGTCCCTAAGTCCCTGACTACTGGGTCATCTCTAAGGGGTGTGTTGTCAATAAGATAGCTACCAGGGTGGATAACTTCCCAAAGAATACTATTATACATTTCTTGGCATTTAGGTTTAAGTTGTTTGTCTGTGTCAGCCCCTCCTGGAGAACATTTGTGCCAGTGTGACATTCAATGACAGCTCCTAATTTGCAATCATCTGCAAATTTAGTCAGCCAGAGACCACTGACATTGGCCTTGAGTTCAGAGAAGTAAATACCAAAAAGGAGCACCCCAAGGACTGATCCCTGAAAGATTCCACTTATGACTGGCTTCTTTGTAGAGCTGAATTCCCCAATTCTAACGTCCTGGGTCCTTTCTATGAGTCAGCTCGCTATCCACTAGATGATATACGAGTTTGTACCTAACCTCTTGGGTTTGTCGACAATGCCCAAGTAGTTTATTGTGTCAAATACCTTGGCCAGGTCAAGATAGGCAGCGGGAACCATTTTTCCCTCATTCATTGCTTTGGTTACCTTCTCAAAGAAGTCCACCAGGTTGAGTAGGCATGATCTGCCCTTTTCAAAACCAAACTGGGTTGGGTCCAGTGTCTGGAGGTTTAGTATATCTCTCTTGATCATTTCCATGCTTTACATATAGGTATAGTGAGACTTATGGGTCTGTAGTTTCCAGAGTCTGTAGATGGTCCACCTCTGTGCAGAGGGATGACCATTAATGTTCTCTATTCATATGGCACAAAGCCTGTTTGGAGCCTACAGTTAAATAGTAATTATAGAGGCCCTGATAAGTCATGTTTCATGCTTTTGGAAGGCATCCTGGGATATTGTCTGGGCTCATTGATGCAGTGTTCTTGGTCTTACAGAGAGCATTAAGGACCCTGTGTTCCCTAGTGATAGCAGGGGGAGTTATATTTGATGTTATTTCCTGAGGGAAGGTTGAGGGGGAGAAATGGGTAAATTTGGAGATTAATTTATCATCCAGGAAGTTTGTTATATCTTCTGGCTCATTATAGGTAGCTCCATTTGCAATGAGCTCTGCACAAAAAGGTGGCAGACAACTAAAGAAAGCTTTGTGGTTGTCCTTGGCTTGGGAGGCCAAACTTACCTCAAATTTGTCTTTAGTAGATTTTATTTGTCCAATGAGTTGTTTGTTTAGTTTGATGAGAGTGTTTTTATCCTGCTGGGTGCTGCACCTCCTAATTCTGCCATGATTTGTTTCCTTCTGTTATACAGCCTATTGATTTTGTTATTCCAACAGAGTGGCTTGTTTTCTGAGTTAGTTCTGTACTTTTTCCTGGTAGGTACAAATGCCTCTATGCAGCTATTAACATGCTTATACAGGGTTTCTGTGAACAGTTCTGCATAGGCAGCAGTGTTCTCAGGGTTTATGGGAGCTTGAGATTTTGCCAGGTTATTACTTAATAGCAGGAGGTTAACCTTATAGTAGTTCCTGAGTATTCTATGTTTAGCTGGGGGTACAGGTTTTATTTTTACTTCAAAAGAGACCATTCTGTGTTCTGACCTTACCATGGAAGACATTACAGTAGGGGGTGTGCAGCAATCTTCCATATTAGTGAGGACCAGATATAGTATTGACTATCTGGTCAAGGGAGTTTGTGTTTACAAAATCCAGGAATCTCTGTGCCTGTACATTTGGTATCATATAGGATTCCTAGTTAATAGTGGGGTAATTAAAGTCACCCATGAATATGGTATTGGGTTGGATGATTAGTGTTTCTAATATAGAGGGGGCCTATAACTTGCAAGGAAGTGGTATTGGATTTTGCCTATGGTGATTTGAGCATAGAGCAGCTCAACTGCATTGTCATGTTTGACCAGCCCTGAAGTATATTTATTTCTGATGTAAGTAGAGACACCTCCATGTTTAGTCCCTGCCTGTGAAGTAACTGATCTAAATATGTGAAAGGCATTAGAACTTTGCACTGCTGGTGTCCTCTCCACAACTTTAAACCATGTCTCAGTGACTGCACAGCTGTCAGCATTCTGTAGGGTGAACAGAGCTTCTCGGGAGTGGAGTTTTGTGTTTAGACTCCTAACATTGATCAGTAACACCTTTAGGTTTTTTTTTTTGTTTTGATTTGCTTTGACAGAAGTACTTTCAGTCTGGCATTGCCTAAATAAGGCACTATGTGGGGAAGACAATGTTTTAGCTAATATTTGAAAGCCTAGAGGGGAGAGGTGCAGACCATCCCTGGTAAAGCAGTGTGGTCTGTTAATTATCTCCTTCCATGCTGTCAAATATTGCACCCCTTAGAAAGACACAAAAAACTAAGCCAATTATTAAAGGCAATCATCTTTTGTTTGTATTATGGCATCATCCTTGGTGAAGGTAAAATGCTGCCCAGTGCTGGGCTCATATCAGTCTGAGACACATATTGAGAGCTCCATGATGTCTTTCTTCATATAGTCCAGGGAGGTAGATCTCAGGTCATTTACTCCCTCATGGACTATGACTGAGTCATACTGGTACTTGTGGTCTATTGACCTGAGTGTGTGCATAATGTGGCAGATCCTAGCCCCTGATAAGCAACTTACTGTGACTTTCTCCTTACTCAGCCTGGTGAGAGGGACATCAGTGTGTCTCACGATGGAGTCTCCAATTACCAGAATGTTGGATTGTGTGGTGGCTTGCTTTATGGGCTTAGAGGTAGATGCTCCATGAAATGTTGCTTTATATGTTCATGTGGGTGTTGTTTTGAAAGAGTGCATTTGGGGCTGCTGAGGGTATTTGTTATGTGTACTTCATCTAGGAGGTCTGTGCGGTTTAGGAAAGTTACATTTAAGTGCCTCAGCATATGTCTGCTTTGAATTGAGTGTGATGAGTGCAGCATGCATATTTTAAAACTTTCAATTTGTTTGGATCTGATGAGGTGAACAAACGTATTCAATCCCATGATCACAGATATATACATGTAATCAATTTCAAGGAGGCCGATACCCCCCTTCAGAGTGAAGAATATATAATCTTGGTATGCACTTATTTTTATTTATCATTTGATAAGTGTGAAGTATTTTTCTTGTTTTTCTGTCCAGCTGATCTCAAACTTTTTGGGGCAAGTCAGTCACACTAAAACTGTAAAGTTAAAACAGGAAGACCACATTGGTTTATAGCTTGGACTTTATTCTTTGATATCAGGGCTGTTCTCAGTATTAGTTTTAGTCTTCTGAAGTATTCGTTTCTGAGTTTTATTCACATTTCTTCATGTTTTATTGCCGATCCTTCATCAATCCCCAAAGATTTATACACATTTTCCTCCTCAAGTACCTTTATATCACATTTCTGTCATAGACTGATATTTTCTTAGTACTGCAACTTTCCTACTTTAAATGTTGCTTTCGGGCATTTCTCAATAACAAATGTCCTTCTTATCATTTGAGAAAGTTTTAATCACTTGCAGTTGTGCTTTCAACTCATCATCTGATGAACTATACAGTTTAAGTCATTCACAAACAGTAGTTGAGAAATGCTTAAGCAAGTTTATTTCTAGGAGCCAAAGTATAACCAAGACCTAATCTGATAAGTAAACAGCTTAATGGGTTAAGGGTAAGACAAAACAACAGTGATGACAAAGAATCACCCTGGAAGATCCCCTTTTGAATTTTTATCGCTGGGATAATAATTCGCTCTTTGTCATGACTTAATTGTAAAGTGGTTTGCTGCTGTTTCATAGTCACTGTATTGTAATTGATCAATGCAGGATGTATCCTATAGATCTGTAAGCACTTACATGAATATGGGATGCTGTCAAATGTGTTTTTTTTTTTTTTGTAATCTATCCATGCCATGCTGCGATTCTTTCTCTTTTTACAACTCTACATTATGACTTTATTTATCAACAGATGATCCTTTATTCCATGTCTTTTTTTTCTTACCCTTTTGTTTCATTGCCATGATTGAGTTTTCTTGTAAATGATTATAAATTCTATCAGCACCAGTTCCAGTATATATTGTTTGTACATCTTCAGAAGGCAAGTTATTGGTCTCTAGTTGTAAAGATGATTTACAGGTTCACTCGTAAGGAGGAGTATCATTTGTCCTGTTGTTAACCAGGTTGGTGTCTGTTCAGAATGTGCATATAAGTATTTCTTCCTCAAGGCTAAATCTTCATATAAAGATATTAATACTTTTAGACAGAAGTTAGGCACTGCATATGGGCATCCCATTTCATGCCTGCATATTTGAACTTCTTACTATTCCTTTTACTTCTTCTATCCATTCAGCATCTTTGTAATTTTTAATAGTATCTTGATAAATATTTATCCAACATGTGTCTATTTCTTCTTTTTTGGTGGGGCTTTGATTCCTTTTGCTTTGTTTCCCAATGCTCTATAAAATTTTCTTGGGTCATTAATGACTTACTTATTTTGTACTTTTCCTTTATATTTATCTGCAAATCTAAGTTTTTCTGGCTGTGCTGATATCTTTAATTTATTATTTGCAATACTGTACAATAGATCCTGTTCTGTTCTGATACTGCACATTGGTTTTATCACATCTAAGTATTTTTGTTGATCTGTTCCCTTTTCTTTACTTTTCTAACAGTGGCACTTCTTGTCTTCATTGCTTTATAGTTTTCTCTATTTGATGCTTCCATGATGGCACTTTATTGCTCCACGTTTTTGTGGTAAGACTGTATCTGTTATTAATTTAGCTGTACAGTAATATATCCTATTTACTTCTATTATATCACATGAATTTCTGTTAATAGTTTTAATTATTGTGTTTATCTGTTTTATCAGACTTCTAACATAGTATTCACTCTTTGGTCAAGGTTGATTGTATTTACAAAGTCCAGGAATCTCTGAGCCTATAGATTTGATGCCATTTAGGATTCCCAGTCTATAGAGGGGTAATTAAAGTTTCCCATGAGTAGGGTCTTAGGCTGGATGAAAAGTGTCTCCAATAGGTTAACGTATACATTGTGAACTTCTTGGGACATGGAGGATGACCTAAAGTTGGCTATGATATGGTACGGGATTTTATCTATGGTGATCTGCATTTGCAGGAACTCAAGTACATCATCATGTAAAAGCAGCCTAGAGGTATGCTTCTTACTGACCTATATCAAGACATTTCCACCTTTAACCCTTGTCTTTGCAGCTACTGATCTAAAAGTGTGGAAAGAACTGAAACCAAGCACTGCCAGGGTACTTTCTGCCACTTTAAACCATGTCTTGGCAAACATATCAGTAATGGAAATTGTGAATCTGACTATAAATGTTGGAGTTGAAGAATGTATGCTTCAGTATGGAGTTCTGGAATGCTCTCACAAAAATTAGCTAGACAGCAAGGATTTAATTAATAGCCAGGCTAGTATATAAGAAAATTACCTGAAAGAAGACTTAGAATGAGAGCACATTTGGAGCTAAACTGTAGTTTATACCTCTTAAAGGACTTGTTTTTAAAGCTTAGCAGAGGCTTGCATCCTTGGACTTGCTTTTTACAAACAGCCTGTATCCTGTTTGTGAAAATAAACCTACAATTTTTATAGTCCTGCTTAATGTGTCTCTTTGGTCTTACAAAGAAAAGAAAAAACATTTCACTTATCAAGTAATGAATTCTGGCATAAGCTAGCATTCATTCAAGTAATAAATTCTGACATAAGCTAAAGTTTTAATATCTAAAAAATAGCATTCATAAGAGTTAAAAATTTAGTCTAGAATGTAGCCCAAGCAGTTGCTCAGTTTCTGTCATTGCTTAATGCATGTTTTGCAATAGGTTAGAATGATAAACAAGACAGGTAACTCTCTCTGTTTTGTGTGTGTGTGTGTGTGTGTGTGTGTGTGTGTGTGTGTGTGTGTGTGTGTGTGTGTGTGTGTGTGTGTGTGTGTGTGTGTGTGTGTGTGTGTGTGTGTGTGCTTGTGCATGTGTATGAGGAGGGGGGTGTTAAGCTGCCCATATGTGCTAGATAATTTATTTACAGATTTGGATAACTATATAAATTTAAAAAGCACTGCTGGACTTTTCTTTAAATTGAGAGACAGAGAATAAATTAATAAGAATAAATGCATTTGACTGTAAAGACATTGAAATCAGGGAAATATTCATAGAATATCACCTGTACAAATCCTGTCAGAAGTGAGTTTAACATTTTAAAATGCTTTAAGAACAGCAACAATTGTTATTTTGACAAAAGAGAATACCAATATATTTTAAATGGGGTTTTACTGTTATGTTCTGTATACTCAGCAGAATTTGGGTGGGAAAGTTATTCCCCGGGATTCATGAACCTTGCGCCAGGCGCCAGCATAGCGTCGGTCAGTGATGA